>NC_139700.1:30646493-30756493 GCF_964188405.1 Protomyctophum parallelum | reverse complement strand
AAGGGGCCTAGTATAGACCTCTGGGGGACCCCTGGTCAACAAAGTACCATATATAAGGTTTAAATATTATAGTAAAAATCTTTTGTATTGCCTTTTCTCTTTACCATCGAGGGCTTTGTCTAGGATTGGCGAGCAGCACCCCCCTTGAGATGACCCCACCCACACAACCCCCTGGAGCAGGTAGGCCACTAGTACTGCACATATGGAACCATTTTATACAGTGGAATGCAAATATACACCTATTCATACAGTGGAGTGAAAATATACATGTATTAATACAGTGGAATGCAAATATACACATATTCATACAGTGGAGTGAAAATATACATGTATTAATACAGTGGAATGCAAATATACACATATTCATACAGTGAAGTGGCAATACAGGCCTACATGTATTTCATGACAATGAAAGCAGGTAATAATCCACCTCTCAGAAAGAAGGGGAATTCCACCAGAACGCTGTTTACTGGGATAGTGGGATTAGATATAAATGATACTGGGGCGTTATGGATTTATTTCATTATGGGCAAAAACACACACAAAGAGAGCCATTACACAAATACTGTAACATTGATTTGAGTCTTTACTGTAGCATGCTCTACCGTACCATACCATACTGTACCGCACTGTACCGTACCGTACTGTACCGTACCGTACCGTACTGTACTGTACTGTACTGTACTGTTCCGTACTGTACCGTACCGTACCGCACTGTACCGCACAGTACTGTGGCATACTTTACTGTACCGTACCGTATTGTAGCATACTCTACCGTACTGTAACATACTGTGCTGCACCGTACTGTACTGTACCGTACAGTACCATAATGTACTGTACTGTGTGTGTGTGTGCAGTGGAAAGGGGAGTGGTCTAAAATGTGATGTAATTTGCATCACCATGAAATGTTGCGCAATAACATGATATTTCATGCAATGCCAAACTGTACGGTAATTATGACAGTTGTGTGGATGCAATATAGTGCGTTATGTCTGGACAGGCATGCAGTAGGTGTTGTGCATGGAGAGATTTGTGCGGTTTGATAGGAGAAGACGAACAAAGGCGCATGTATAAACGGGTGCGCGGCTTTCAATTAGTGTGGCAAGATTATTGTCAATAGTATTATGGGTAAAGGTCCGTAAACACTGGGAGTGATTATTTTGTGTGATTATTTCACATACATTTATACGGATGTTTGTGTTACGAATAGGCTACACACAGCAATTCTAATTCAACATAATGATTTTTCGAAACGAGAGTGATTTTTTTCATCGCAAAATAAAACCATCAAACTGAATGAATAAAGGCATCACCAAAGTAAAAGTTTTATGTGAAATAATCACTTGGCTTTTTCACATCGTTTGTTTGCGTCGCTCCGGTGTATAATGACCGTTAATTAGGGAAACACTCACTTAATGATAACAGCTCAACACTATTTACTGGTTCTAAGTATTAGCATGATCCTAAGAATGCATGCGTTCCAAGGTGGAATTCTGCTCACACCTCAGTTCAGACTGCTGGCTGTGCAAGTCTGCCAAGCAGATGATAAGCATGATTACTTAGGTTGAGTCTTTTAAAGCAGGGGTCCTCAAACTGTTCAATTTCAAACACCCCCAGTTTTGTGTGCATTAGGAGGACCACGGACCCCCATAACTCAGAGTGTACAAATGGAACTAAGTGGACCCGTAAGGGTCCATTAGGTTCAATTTGTGCACTCTCTGAGTTACAGACCTGTAAGGGTACATTTTGGTTATCAATAAGTTAGGACCCTCAGGGGGAACCCCACTTTAAGAACCACTGCTTTAAAAGGAAAGATGGAGAAGCAATGTGAACTAAGACATAATAACCCAGGTTTTTCAACTACAGCCATCTTCTTATACAAAATCCTTGATTTAAGTACGGTATTACATAAGCTAATGTATATCAAGGCCAAATGTCAATGGGCGAATTTGATCAAGTTGTACACAGTGCTATCTGGTGGTTGACACGAGTGTATGGATTCAAGATTAAAGTTGCAATGAGTTGCAAACCTGGTTGAAACTGGTTAAAAAGTAGTACTGCCTGAAGCTCGTAAAGGACAATATCTCCCCTGACCGAGCAGAGATCGGTTGTCATCATGATACTGATAAACAGGAACTTAAATTATACTATGTAAGTGCGATTGATCCAAGCCGGAACAGAATCGATTGATCGATGATTAAAATAAACACACTCTGAAATTGCACACGTAACTTAAGTGGCCATTTGGGTGGGCTTTTAAAAGATTCTCAAGCGAGCTCTGATCCAGAAAAATGAGTTATGTATGGCAGCTTTAAAGATGACAGTACTGCGAATGGGTGGGGGTTAGAGGAGAGATAACGTGGCGGGGAGTCGACACATGGCCACGGAACATGCAGGCTCCTTTCTGTGTTCAAGGTCCTGTTTTCGCAGGTCGACGTTTTCAAAGACAGAAGTCAAAACAACACATATCCCGGAGGATGGGAACAGCTGGTAAGGGCAGAGCTCTGTGTGTGTAATGTATCTCAGTCAGAGATACATCAAGGATAAAGCATCACCGCCCACCACTGGTAGGGAGTATAGTATATTTATTCGAGTACTGCTACTTACAGTAGAATTTTAAGGTACTTTTACTTTAAAGAAAGAAAGAAAGAAGCACTTCCTCGGGAAACAGCCCTTGGTTTAGGCAGTGGGTGCTCAGCTTGAAATATAACTTCACTCATGAACCAACAAAGTGGAAAAAGCAGCACAACAAAATAAAAGATGTAAGACTAGCTCAGATGCAATTTCTCATGTTTTATTGAGAATGCTGACGCGTTTCGGCAAACAGCGCCTTCTTCAGAGCACAGAGTACTTTCACTTTACTCTCTGCTTTACTATTTTTGAGTGGTGCAACCACTCCAAAGAACAGCAATGTCCCTATGTCCGTCCCTATGTCTGTCCCTATGTTTAGAGTATCAACAGGGGGCACTGTTGCACCATTCGCTTCAGACTGGTCAGATTTTTCTATAATAGCCCACTTTGTACTTCTACTCTCCACTACATCTCAGAGGCAGATATTGTACTTTTGATCCACTACGATTATTTGAAAACATTAGTTACATAAGTTACATTATTAGTTACATTATTTGTAGTAGGGATGTCCCGATCACGTTTTTTTGCTCCCGATCCGATTCCGATCATTTGATTTTGAGCATCTGCTGATACCGATTTTTCCCGATCCGATATTTATATACTATAGAACACGTTATGCCATATCACAATAGTACAATATCCCAAATCACAGACAATTTCCAGTCTAATATCATGATATAATATTGATATAATATTGATACTATTAGGGATGTCCCGATCAATAACGTGATCGGCCCCGATTTCCGATCACCCGATCCGATCGGGACAACCCTACTTTGTAGATTCAGATGACAAAACATTGTATTGACCAATTAAGCCGTTTTTTACACAACGTCGTCTATTTGAAAGTAGCATGATCTACAAGCTCACAAAGCACCAGTGTTGTGACTAATGCCCTTACATCGTGTTACGTTACATAACGTAACTACTATTTGCAGTAACTTGTAACCTAACGCTTTACATTTCCCCATTCCATAACGGCCTTATAGTTATTGTGCTAGCGTTACCCGCGTTATGGCGTTATGTCAACTTATGTGATCAGTGAAAAGTCTCGCAGCTCCGTGAGTCTATCATACAGGCGTCTCTGTGCTGCTGACTGCAGTGCAGAGAGAGAGAGAGCGCTCTCTGTGTTGACAGTTTCGTTTGTGCAGTCATACTAGCCTCTGAGGCCACATGGCTTGATACAACCTAACTTGATAAAAGCACGTCGCAGAAGAGGTCATTGATTGGCTAACGTAGGGCCAGATTTCAGGGTAAGCCAATCAGAGACAGTCTACAGGGTGGGCGGGCTTACTGGCTGACGTAAACAGTAACAAATTTAGTCACAGACACAGAAACCCTTGTAACGCATACATAGACACTACACAGACAGAAATCGCGGGTTGAACGAAAATCATAATACAGTACCACACGCTAAAATGGCAAATGCGGATCATGACAGTGAGATCGGTTGCTTTGGGGGTTGGAAATATCGATTTTAAATCGCCACAGTAGCATGTCACCAAGAGTCAACTTGACAAAATGATTGCTAGGTACTAGGTAGCCTATGTTGTTGAGGAAATGCTTCCCCTCTCAACGCCGGTGGAGTCTGTTCCTTGGTCAGCAAAATACCAGTGAAAGCAGGGCCAATGTGCAGAAATACATTTTCCAAATACCTGAACAGTGAATATTATAAAATGGAAGATGAGCTCAAAAATACATTTTATGAATTAGAATATCTCTATAAAGATGCCTGTCAAAATTCCTGAACATGTTTTATTGTTCCACTACATTTCATAATGTTAAGAGGGAGTTGTCTTTTCTCTTAGGCTACTGTGCGACAGAACAAAAAACCTTATTTTAAATCGTTTTTTATATTATTATTTTTTAAAGTAAAGTAAAGTAAAGTAAAGTAGTTACTTTCATAATTTAATGTAAAGTAAAGTAACAAATTACTTTTTTAGATAAGTAACGATAACTATAATTCCTTACTTTTTAAAAGTAACTTCCCCAACACTGCAAAGCACCAACGATGCGCTCGCATTGTGAGCTTGAAGATATGCTATTACCGAAATACTACTCAAGTAAAACTTTGATCACAGGACTTGTACTTGCACAGAGCATTTCTATATTGTGGTATTGCTACTGTTACTTAAGTAAAACTAATTTCTTCCACCGCTGATCACCACCCACCACACACCTGTTGCACACAGGAGCACGCACGCATGTACAGTACGAGCTAGCTAGGCGCTACATCCCTCCACCTCGGCACACCCTGTCTAAACTAGTCCATGCCTGATCCAATCTGGTATGCACTCACTGTGAACCGCGCCAGATTATCATGTTCACCGACATGATCCAACGTGAAACAGGTTATGGGCAAAAATTCTTATTCAGAAAAGGAAAGCTACGATAATGATGATTAGCTGATTATGCAGTTTCATTCACTGATGGATTATGAGGCTTGAGAAGGTCACATTATTAAAGTTAAGCCTGATTAATGCCTGGTTGCACGCTGGTGTTGTGCGCTGAAAACAGCTGATCTACAACAGTGGTTCTCAAACGTTTCCATGTCAAGGAACCCCAAGTTGTGTTTGGCCGCGGACCCCAACAGTTTGTGACAGGGACCCTCCCATACAAGATTTGTAACGTTAAAATGTTAAAATAAAAATCCAAATCCATGAAATTATGTTAACTGATTTTGATTATATATTTCTAAACTAATTTAGTTGGGCCCTCCTGGAACCTTCTCAAGGACCCCTGGGGGTCGCCGGACCCCAATTTGAAAACCACAACACTTTGCAAAGCAACGCGACACCAGCACATAAGGAAGTCTAAAGGCCAGTCCACACCAAGGCAACTCCTTTCACACAGCAACTCCAAATGGCACCAGTCTGCAACTGGTCAGTCCAGAGACTGGACAGAGACTGGTTGAAAGTTGTATTGGTGTGGACTGGCCTTGAGTGAAGCATTATTCCATAATCTTCGTCAGTTCACTTCTGGATAGACTGCTGCTACAGGAGCTGCAGTCTGTATCTGATTGTGAACGAAAACGAACTGTCTGCAAAAAAAGGAAAAGTCTGTGCTCTGTGCCAAAACTATGCCTCTGGCGTCGTCCAAAGACTCAAATAAACAGTCTTTGAGTGGGCATATAGAGTTTCTTCAACACGGTTTTTCTTTTTTAAGACAACAGCACTCAAAAGAAGATAAACCGAGAAGCCATAAGTCAACACAGAATGACAGAACGACATGGTTCCTCCGTCTGTCCAAACATTCACCGGAGGCCTTTCTTTTCCATGACCATGTTATACCAGAGAACCGGGCCAGTGAAGAGAGAGTTATTGGTGTCAGAGCGTTTTTAAGGAGAAAGCAGATGAGGCATAAATGTATTAAGAAGTGACCTTTGCCACAAAACATCCCAGTCCCTCTTCCTGTTAAATTCCTCCCGGCTGTCTGTCTCTCATTTGTCATTAAAACAAAAAACAGCTTGCATGTCAATGACGACAAAAGGAATGTGTGAAAAACAAGAACGTGCAAGATTTATAAACAAATCTGACTTTAAACTAAAAAAAATAAAGGTTTAAAATCTACTTACAGTAGATGCTAGTTTATGAAAGGAGAAGACTCGAAAACGTTGCTTTAGAACTAAACTGAACCTCCACACCTGTTCTGTATGGGTCTCATTAACACATAGCTCCAAGCACAATGCTAGTTTACTGCAACAGGTTTTTATGGGAGAATCATACTGTGGTGATACTGTACGTATGGAGATGCATTTATTTCCCCCAGTGTGTCTTCAATAACATAATGTGTAATATCCCCCCTTGTGCTATCCCTCTACACCTAGTATGAACTAAGTGTACAGCAACATAAAAAGACAGCATGTCTTGTGTACAAATGGCTTTATTAGTTAATCAATCACAGCACATCAAAAGTTGGCTTAACGTTTAGATTTCAATTAAGGTCTCTATCATAGAATATATTTTCCAGCTGCTCTACAGTAGCTTACAATTTGTGTAATTTAACCCCGGAGGATGATACTAGATGGATGGATGCTAGATGCTTTATGTCATGAAACTGCCAGTCATTTTAAAGCATGCACGTGCTGAATGTGCCGCTTTTTGACGAACAAACACCCTGGAATTTGCTCACCATCTGTGGGCCAGAAGCTCCACAACTTTGGGATGAACAAGTAGAACCAGACATGATGGACTGATAGGGGCCTAGCTGGGTCACGTGGATCATCAGAACGCATTCTTGTAGACATATAGTTTCGCGTATGTCTTTGTCAGAGAGCATTGTGTTGCTGTCGGGCTAGAAACCTCACTTCTCCGTCCTTTCAATGTTTTGATTTTGAAGCCCTACTTCATCACACAAGAGTGTCACACAAAAGTAGTGAAAATAGCTGATCTACAAGCTCACAACGTAGATCGTAGATCAGCTATTTTCACTGTTTTTGGACAATGTACAATGTTTTCAACCGATTTACTGTATTGTTTAGAATACGAACAGGACATCGGAACTGCCAGCGCAGTGCATCTTTTATAAGAACAAGTTTAAATGAAAGCTTTAAAGACATACTTAAAAGGACCATACTGGCATGTTTAGCCATTGACTATGATCCATGGTAACCTTGATGTTACCAACCATTTTCAAAGCATACCATAGTTTGTTTGATTATCAAGGAAGCCATTAGAAGCTATTCATTTCAGTGCGGTATGGAAATCACCTCGCAGAAACGTTATACTCGCTGGAGATCATATTTGCAGAAATCGAACACTTGAAAGGTACAATTGTTTTTGTTTTGTTTTTGTTGTTACAATTATTGTGAGTGTTTTTTATCACAATAAACGCTAATAACAATTATCGTCCCATCCCTAATTCCGACTGCCACACCCAATCTGTGTGATTGGGTGTGAGAGTCTAACCATTGAATCTAATCTAACCCTATACCGGAGTCCCCCAGGGGTCTATACTAGGCAGCTCCAGAACAGGGATTCTAGGGTTTATGTGATAATTACAACCCCTTACTCTAGGACATTCAATCTATCAACGTCTGAGGAGTGAGAGAGGGTAAAGTAATCTCTTTGACAGAGATGGTGAGTTTGGTGAACTCCCACTCACTCCATCAAGCTGATAGCTATCGACAGGCCCCGACATGACCAGGCCCCGTCAAGTCTGCAGCACTGCTGCAGGCCTCACGTTAAAACAAACATACATTAAATGCTGTGCAAGATTCATTCGGAGAAGTTTTTTAGGAGGCTCTACATTTCTTCCCAATGCCATGTTGAGGAAAAGCAGGCATCGTTCCAAAGTCATTCATGTAAGAACCCTGATCCCAATCATTCCATGAGTCAGGGATTGCCCAAACTAAACGCTTCCAGATTTTCACACCCCAAGTCTCCTCTCATTTCATCTCACTTCATCTAACTTGAGCAGGGTTAGCCCACAAACAACTGCATGACCATGCTAAGAAGGTTCTACTAATGATTTGGTCAAATTCATGTTTATAGTCGCTCAGATTGGCAACACTCTCAGATTAACTGTGCACTACATCTTACAATATTGCCACCTATGTCCAGGGCCCAGCGGCCCCCAGGACTACAGATTATAATTATTTAAATCCCTAGTGATTGACATAAACCATGCTCAAAAGCAGATCTGCAGATACAGGATAATCATTTAGTTTCCATGAAGGAATTGTTGCTGCTGGTGTTCCAAGTGTTATCAATAAGATGTACAGGAACAAAATTCAGATGCATTTATTCTAGTAAATCATTAACCAATGTGCATGCAAATGAAAAACAAAAGAAGACATCATGGTGTGACATCATCTTTTCATTGCTCTCTGAATTGTAATACATTGTGGCAAACCACATTAATATTACTGTGCTCTGGAATGACACCGCAGCAGAGCCAAAACAACCACGCTTTGAACTGAGTAGGATATTGAATAATGGGGAACATTACAATAGAAAAACATTTTCTTCATTCAACGCATCACTCATACTCATACTCATTGTTGCAACATTTGTAACTTGCTCTGTTTTCCAGGTTCTTGACCAGATGCAGACTTTTATTCTGTCCAAATATTTAGAAAGTTCAGATAACATCTAGTAGGATGTGGTTTCGTGTGTCATTGTCCTACTCTGCCAAATTATACAAGCCAGTGATCCTGTGAGTTAAACGACTTTTTCCCACTACAGTTTCTTCAAGATTTTGAAACATTTTGAAGAAAGCCAAAACATTTTCTTTGAAAATAGCAGATCCACAAGCTAATTGGTCTAAACTATTTCCGAATTATTTATGAAAACATTTCTATATAATGGCTATTCAGCTATTGCCTACCACACCGACATCAGGGTTAAAACTGTTAACCCGACAAATCATCAACTGCATTATTTTACGCTTGTTTCACTTTAACCACTTGAACCCCGGCAAGTACAGTTACAACTAAGGTCAGTTTCACAAAAATTAGAGGGTTTAAGTGGTTAAAACTCTGTTTAAACCACCAAATGTAACATGAGTAACCGCCTCAGGTTTCAACCATGCCACAAGAGGAGACCTGGGGGGACCTCCAAGCCACAGCAGCGATAGCTCAAGCCAGGGACGGGCATATGGGCTGGATCAGGAAACACAAGCCCCTAGCGACGTCACGGCCGAGTGACCCCGGGGTGACGGGTTTGGAGAATGTTCCTGCCGGTGGCCTCGGGCCAAAGTCAAGTATGTCAACGTTGTAGCATGTGGATTTCATTTGAACCGGTATGTTTGGTTTACTTCAGCTTACGACCCGGTCGTACATTCGGAACTCCCCCCCCCCCCCATTCTCGGCAGGAAACGGTCTGTTTTTGTTAGCAACAAACGGGTATAAATTACTAAAATGGTGCCGTGGTCGTCAATTCATCACACACTGCCTTATTGTGGCTGCCATTGCACACATCTGACAGGGCTATTGCTTGTAAGGCAATCACCATTACTTAATGATGTTTACCTTCCTGCTAATCTACGTGAAACCATGCTGATCCGTATACCCAAAGGTTGTGCAATAAACATAAAATATTTGTCTTGTGTCTGGTTAATTTTCTTCTTCTGATAAATAATGAAGAAATCTCTTCTGAAAGATAACGTTTTGTGAATAATGATGTTTTCACTGTCAACCATCTAGAAATAATGTTACTGTAGAAGATCTTGCTGCATATATATTGACATCATCTGGTTCTACATGTACAGTAAGTGCAATTAGGATAATAGGCTGTCGGTGAATAATGTGAATCTGGCAAGATCTTGGGGGGGGGGGGGGGGGGGGTTCGTCAATTAAGGGAATATCTGATTTTAAGTGGCAAATTTTGTAAAACAGCTTTCTTCACTTTACCGCTGTCATCGTGACAGGTCATCAATCTCTAAATTACTGATCCAAATCTATGAATGCTAGAGAAATGGATGAACAATGTATCAGCTATGAACTTGGGTTCTTCCACTACTAAAAACAAAAAATGATATATAAATAAATAAAGGAATTCTACAACCAATTAGATGACTAATTGTCAAGGAGACGGCAGGCCTAAGAGATTACCTACTTAAGACTCTTTATACTTCCTACTAAGACCCACCAAGAATGTTTTCACACTAAACAAAATATCACAACACGTGAGCTTGTAGATCGGCTATTTCTGCAGAGTGATTGCCCCCAGAACGGGGACAGTGGGTTTAAGAGTACAAAACCTTTGAGAGAAATAACAAATGAATTAACATGAGTTGCTGCTGCCAACTGCAAGCCTCAACTCTGTCTCTCTCAGTGACATGATGTAGGCTTGCTGCCAGAGGAAAAAGAAGTAATTGCACAAGGTAAGTTCTACCCTATAAAGCCTAAGAAATATTTTGTATTATTATTTTTGCCGTGTTGCACAATGGAAGAGCTTCATAGCTGTGGCATTTTAATGACAGAAAACATAATCCTCCAAAGAAAAGGGATTTCAACGTGACATGACATGAATCAGCCTCTATCTTCAATAAATTCAGACCTAAGCCTGATTCGTCATCATATAACGGTGTTGCTCGTCGAAAGTAGCCAATATATATGAATAAAGATTAAGCAAAAATGGTTAAAGAAGTAAACATCAAAGTCATCATATAGTATAAATAATTGCATTTTGCATTTTGTTACCGTAGTTCTGAATGTGCTCTCAAGCCTATACACTATACTTGCTAAATAAAATATTTCAAATTATTTAACCTAGGGGCGGCCTTAAGGATCGGGAGGCCCCGTTCATGACGTCATCATTTTAATAATTAATCATTATTATTATTATTTTTTATTGTTTTTGTCAGTGTGTATTATCGGACTTCAAAGCATGAACAGCATACACAGCCAAGTAGAAAAATACACAAAAGCATCTTGATTAATTTTTTTTTAACTTAAAGCCAAGGTATAATTGGAAGGCAGCATAGGCTATACAATGATGCAATCACAACTCTCAGCACTGCTAGTGCAGTGAGTGCACACACTGGGAAGTGGGAACAATTACAACCAAACAACACACAGACATGACAGGTCGAGTACCTGCAGTGATTATTAGCTGCTGCCAACTAGGTAAGTGGACGTACCGGATGAGACTGAATAATCGACAAGGCTGATTGGAAGGCTGCGATGCAATGCAATATTACTTCTACTACTACAAACTTACTACTACTACTACTACTACTATATATATGTTTTTTTTTGGGGAGGCCCCTGGAGGTTTCAATTGAAACGATTGAAACATATATAAGGCCGCCACTGATTTAACCCTAGAACACCAGTGATTTTCACCCGGACGATTATATTTTAATAATGTTTAATAATGTTGCTGATGTCTGAGGTGGGTGGGTCTTTCAGTACCTTCATGATGCTCAGTGACATCATAGAAGGTAGGTTTGTTTCCCTGTCCAAATCCCAGTTTTTTTCTACAGGTAGGTGTTGTGTAAGGGTGAATTTCACCTGTGAGTGTGTGCATGAGGAAAAACTCCCATACACCCACAATTGATTTTTAAGTTTATTTTATTCACTGGACCATTCTCACATGTCTTAGGAATGGGTGGACCAAAGGAGAAGTTCCCAACTTAATTTATCCCAGATTTCATGAAATCTATTCTTTGTTTTGTTGTGAAAAGTCATGATGAAACATTAAAGAAGAGTATTGCTGTACTTCAATATATTTTGATGAGAAATATTTTTATGGAATATTTTACATTGGGTAAAATACACCCATGTTTAGTGATGGTGTAACAAAATATATGTTTAATAAATATTGACACTGTCGGGTGGAAACCCCCCAAAACTGTTACTTTTCAGGATTGAAATACAAAATAGATCTCCAAGCTCAAAATGCAAAGCGGTGTGAGGCATTTTGAGATTTGCTATTGTTTTGCTAGTTTTGTGTGACACTGTAGTAATATAAAGTAGTGCATTAATATACACAAATAAAAAATATGGAGATACAAGGTTTCTGCCCAACAGCAACAATATGTGGGTTGTTCAGTTAGCTTTCTTTATTGAGGTCTGTCATGTTGTTACCTTTGGCCAATGTATCTACATTACTACAATTTGCATTTTTGTGTGGCTGGCTTGCACATTTTTTATGTAGCAACAACGGTTGAAATGAACCAGCCAGCAGTGTTCTATAAACACTCATTTCAGGCCTTGATTATGGACCTCATGAACTAAACAACTTTTACTAACATTGATTAAAACCAATTATTTTTACTAGTAAAAGTAATACTTTGCCAGGAGCATTACAGAGAGCCCTATTAATGCAATGGTAAACAGATGGGCCATCCAGTGAAGTTTGACTTGGCACAAGTATGTTTTCTCTAGGGAGATTTCAAAATAAATTAAACCGAGAATATAAATGGGGAAGAATCATACTACACTATTATATATATTATAGTCAACTGCATGGGATGTCCTAAAGAAAATGACGAAGAAGAAGAAGAAGAAGAAGAAGAAGAAGAAGAAGAAGAAGAAGAAGAAGAAGTAGAAGTAGAAACCAAACAAAAGGAATTTGAGCATGCCTCCAAAGATGGCAGTAAACTGTGATTATTATTAAATAAGACTGCACAAGGGGAAGAAGTCAACTGAAGGTCAAATACTAAACACCACAATATGAACTACAAGTCAAAACTCTTTTATAAGATTTGTACACAACTGCACTGGCTTTCAGGGGTCCCAGGTGGGGTTCCCCAGCTAAATGATTGATAGTTAGGAAGCAAACGGACGCTTACAGGTCTGTAACTCCAACCTATAAGAGGCCAGCGTTCAATTTATCCACTCTCAGACAAACACTATTAACATTTTAGAGTTTATACTGGATTCCCAGAGATACAAGTTGTACTATATGAAATGGGGTCTGTGTGTAAGTGCAGTGGTTCTCAACCTGTGGGTCAGGACCACCTTGGGCCTCTACGTGAAGTAAGTAAGTAAGTAAGTCACTGTACTGCATCAGAAGTAATCAAACTAATAACTATACTATAAAAACGCAAACATTGGCCAAATTGTCAAAAATATAAGAAAGAGGACAAAATAGAATAGAATAGCAGTTGTGAGCTAGCTTATAGATCAGCTATTTTCACAATATTTATCTGTGGAAACGAGTAAAAAATCCTACAATTCCAAATGATTGTCACGTTGCGTCCCCAGTTCAATGATTATGATTATTTTGGGGGGCGCCCAGACAGTTAAATTATGATTACTTTTGAGGGGTCGTGAAAAGGTTGAGAACCACTGGTCTACTACTACTACATAACCGCCTGGGGGTCCTTGAATTTGAGAAGTTTGAGAATCACTGTACTGCATTTTACAACCTCCCATAGTTACGTAGAATACAAGCAAGTGCTTTATTATGTGCATAACTCGCCACTTTTATGTTAGTGGTTATTACAGCCTAATTGTAATACAATAACTACGTTTACTAATTGCAAAAGGTTTCATGTGAGAGCAATAAAGTGTATGAATAAAGACCACAAACTAATTTGTGAAGTTCTGTCTCATTCTGTATGGACAACAATATTGTTCAAGGCAGTATTCCTATGTGTGCCAGTCGATTACCTCATTGAGAAACAACACAATTTCACAACATTTATGTTTCTTTAATATATATATATATATATAATATATAATAATTATATATTTTTTTACAGTGAGAAAAGCTATTTCAACATAGTTATGTACTGTTGCCTGTGAATGAAATAAATAATAATAAAAAGGAACCAAAACAAAACAAAAGCAAACACAAGACTGTAAAATAAAGCAGAGTTTCCCCTGCAGCACCTGGAGTGTTGTTGGGGTTAAGCATCCTGAATGGAATGGGCAGGGGTCATCAATATGTGTCTGTGGCAAACACTTGGTCTTGTCCGTGGGAAGAAATACGTTTTGACCAAAATGTCAAATGAAATGAAATGTCCACCACAAAACCGGCATAATGATGACCCCTGGGAATGGGTGGTCTTGGAACCAAAGACATGAACCAACAAAGGACACAGCATACAGTACATCCTCACAGGGAGGAGGGTTGAACCTTTTACAAAAACTTCACCTGAACTAATTACTGTATGTGCCACATATTATTATGTCATACTGCCATTACATGAGCAAACAAGCAGGAAGTGCGCACAGCATACCAATATGGCCACGGTGCAGAAACATGAATATGGAAGAAGAGGCTGCACAGCTCGTAGCCACGATGCAAAATATTAATTTAATAAGAAACCAATGTTTCTTATAAAAAAGTTAAGGGTGTCTTCTTTCATATTCATGCCATTACGAAACGTTAAAATCAGTGTCACTGCTTACAAGGTGCTGAATTGCATTTTTAACCTAACCGCTAGAGGACAAGCTGTACGTTTGTTGCTTTGCTCTGCTATTTTTAAATGTTTTTTTGAAAATAGAATTTTAAGCATTTGTGACAATGTCCGCCTATAACGACATGCCCAAAGTATAGGGATGCCAGTGTTAAGGTGGTTGTGGTTGGTGTAATGCATTTTGTCAAGGCACTGTTATGCAGAGCTGCACAGCTAACGAGTGGCTGTGTCCACCTGTCTCGTATCAAAGCTCCAGAGCGTTAGACATTATGGCAAAGACTGCAGTAGTGGTAAGGAAAACTCAGCTCCACGGGTTTATTAATTCAATATTGAATTAATAAAAATAAAGTTCTTAATGTAAAACGTCTTGAGTGTGTTGAGCATGAGTTAGGTGTCATAGCTAAACAGTCTGTTGTCCAGGTCAGCCAGTCAGTCAGTCAGTCAGGCACGCAGGTTCTTAAAAATGCACTAAAAATATTTCCCGCCTGTGATAATAGCAATGCAATAAAGCCTTGATTGTGAATACACTTGAGAACCTTGAAGCAACATAGACTGGCAGCGTTCCCATCAACAGGAAACAACCCGGTGTGAAAAGGAAATGTTTCAATCTTCTCTGGCAAGAAGAGTTTCCTGTGTGTGAACATAGCAATGTTGAGAGAACGCTATAGCCAAATTCCAATACACAAAATCTCGGCTACTTGCATATAGGTTTTTCAGAAAAGTGTCATGATTTAGAAGACATGTAGAATCTGTTCTCAATGTCTAAATGGGTTAACTTGACACCACAGCTATGATTGTGCCCAGGGCAGCCTGTGCGGAATCGTGTATAATGAGTGTTAGTACCAGTTATAAGAAGATGGGTTGAAAACAGGTGAAGTGGTCCTTTAAGACTGACGTTTGTCAACAATGACAAATAATTCAAGTAAAGTGTTACTTACTAAACTGGAACAAAACGTTAAAGCTGTAACAATGAATAAGCTATTGTAAACAAATAAATAAGTTTCATTAAAAAGAAATCCTTCAGAAATATCAAAACTGGCCCAAGGATGAAAGCGAAACAGCAACAAATGACTAGAACATTCTAAGGAGGTATTTGTGTGCTTATGGACACTGATGAAATTCATTATATCAACAAAGTGATTCTCAACTTGTGGGCCAGGGCCCACTGGTGGGCCGTGAGGAAATTGCAAGTGGGCCCTCAAATAATTGGCAAAACGCTAAGATTCAAATGATAAAATATCAATCATGTAACAGTATTTACGGTATGTATAAAAGAAAATTATTGTATTTTTACTATAAAAAGAAAACCTTGATTAACATACCGGTAAATAAGAATTTATAGTTTACTATGTTGGTTGCATTGATCCGAGCGGGAACACAAAACAATGCACATAATAATAATAATAATAGCCCCACCCATCTGACCACTTAACACATAATGGGTGGAGCACCAACGATTTAGAGATGTCCAAGTGGGCCCTGAACCAGATAAAGTTGAGGAGCACTGTATCAATGGCGTGAATCTCGTTTGTGTCCGAGCATAGGCATGGGCTGGGCATGGTAACGCCCCGCCTGCCTCTGATTGGCCTACCGACACTGCCCGTCTTGACTGTCCTCCGAGATGCAAGGTTACTCCGTGTTGGGAAAATAATACAAGAGAATGACAGCTTGGCACGCGCGACAGAATGCGAGAATGCAGCCTTGTAACTAACTTGTACGTTTTATTTTTGTATAAGAGGCAAACTAATATTGTTTATGCCGTTTGATTTGATGGAATAATTGATTGAACATGTCAAGTAGTACATGCAACCAAATGAAAATCATATTACGACATGTACACCGTAATATGATTTGATTTGGGTGTGTTCTAAATAAAGTGTTTGTGTTGATTGTGTAATTTATTTGTATGTGTAAGTAAACGTGAAACATTGTACTGTAAAAAGGTTCACCTTTAAATCCTTTTTAGTATAGTATTAGTTTACTATAATTAGATTAATACACGATAATCACCAACACTTTATTTAGAAGTTCACACCCAAATCAAATCATAGTGCAACGTACACGTGTGTTCAATCAATTATTCCATCAAAGCAAACGGCATAAACAATATTAGTTTGCCTCTTCTACAAAAAAGTTACAGACCGTTCTCTTGTATCATATCGTACTCGTATTATTTATTTCCCACCATGTAGTAACCTCGCATCAGACTATCCAGCATAGCCACCTCGGAGGACAGTCAAGACAGGCAGTGTCGGTAGGCCAATCAGAGGCAGACGGGACGCTACCATGCCTATGCTTGGACACAAACGAGATTCACGCGTATCAATGTAGTGAAAGACTTTCAGATGAAAGCCTCAAACAGAACCTGCTATTGCATCGGCCGCTAGACCATAAAGTCAGCATCCACATTCGTAGCTTGATATTTTTGCACTGAAACTGCACCACTTCTGACACTGTTACTGTATATGAAAGTAGCACAATAAATAAATCCATTATAAGACCTAGAAATGTGTTTAAAAAATCTCTATTTTCATGAGACAAATATGGCATCAATGATGTAAATATTTTGTAGCACCTTGATCGTAATTTTGTCGACATGGACAAAATTAACAAAGAAACAATACAAAAGTAAACAAAACAAAACAAAGAGTTCATATTCACTCACAACATCTAATGTTGATGCTGCCCTGCTCTGTTTGATTATATCTGATTTATACTTGGTTGTGAGTTTGTAGATCAGCTATTTATGGGGTGCGACACCAGGGACGTGCAGAGAGTGTTAGAGGGGCAGGGGCTGAAATCCCGTAAGAGGGCACTTAAATAGCAGATCTACAAGCTCACAACGCCTTGAGAGCTTGTAGATCAGCCATTTCCGTGGCGCAACCCAGCACTCTTTAGCTAGTGGAGATGCGGTGTACAACATGGATTTCTAAATACATTTGTTCAACGCAAAATACTGTGTTCAAGTTCAGGAGACTTCGGAAAAAAAGCATTTCTCCTAGAATGCTGGCATGGAAAGGTGTGGCATTTGCATTTCTTTCACCACAGTAAATGCTGCATTCGTGGTCTGGAGAGGGCAGTTGTTTTACAGACGGGTAAAAGGGCAGGGGCTGTCTATGTGTGCATGTGCGACACCACCGCACAACTAAGTATAACTCACCCTTTACCTTTAGTATGGCTTTCAAGTCTCGTCTTGTCTTTCTGTACATATTAATGAGTACACTGAAGTGCACCCCATGTCATCTGTCAGGCAGAAACCTCACATCTCCATATTTCAACCTTTTAAAAGAAAATCCTGCTTCGTGCAAAATGAGTCAACATAGTAGATCTGCTATTTTAACTATTTCTGAAAGTGAAACCGAAAATGGTTAAGTCTGTCTGCGGGCTTATAAATACTGAATGAATGAACAGTATTAATAAAAGCTTATGACTACAATAACCACACTACTTTTTTCTTTTTTTACCAATTATATTAAAAAGGGAACAATTTTGGACATACAAGGTTTCGACCTAACAGTGACAATATTTAGACCTGATTAGTGACAATATAGTAAAACTAGATATAGTCACGTTGTAGAACACGCTTGTATATTTTCCTATATTCATCGTACAGTACTGTATGTATGCTATGCACTACTAGGCTACACACTAAATTGAAACATAACATAATCTTGACAATTAGTTGATACTTCGCTGTAACCTTTCTATCTTCGTGCTTGTCAAACCCACATGAACGTTAGAACATTTCTTTGCTACTGGTAAAAGCACTTTGGACCGTTTAGACTGCTTAAAATTCCCCTGAAGATATAAGATTTCAGATTTAAATGTATGAATATAAAACAAAAGAAATAAGAACTCACAATATAAAAAAATACTAATGAAGTGTGTTATTTTGAAAAATATTTTCCTCTGTACAAAAACTGTGGTTATCCATGAAGAGACGAGAGGTCCGAACCAAGAGCACCAGTAAAAAATATTAAATATTATAATTCAAATATGAAAAACGTATCTACGAGAAAATTTAAAAAGAAAATCACACTGTACAAAAGATACATGTACAAAAACACAGTAACAAGTCAGTTGTTTCTGTTCAAATAAAGATCAAAATATTAAAAACTCTTATACACAAATATACACTTGTGTACTTCGGAATACAGGGTGAAGAAGACAGCAATAACAGCAGACAATGTTTTCTTCAAGCTTCACATATGAAATAAATAATATATTTTTTGAGTTATTCATTATTGCTTCTACAGATATGGTGTTGTCGGACGACACTGTCCCTCTAATTTATCGGTTTTAATTTGGAGCCGAAGGCTCAGAATGGGATCCATGTGTATTTTAATCCCTAAGTGGAGCAGCATTCTGTGTATTTATTCATTTTTTTCTCTCTTTTTTCAATTTATTTTTCTCTCCTTTGTTTCTAATCAGTACCATTACACTTTGCAGGGAGCGTTTTGAGTTGGGGCTGCCACGCCTTGGTATATCCAACAGCAACGCTAGCTAGCTAAGCTAACGCTTGGTATATCCAACAGCAACGCTAGCTAGCTAAGCTAACGCTCTATTGACTTTGCTGACGTTTTAGGGCTTAAACGCACGCACAGTTTAGCGCAAAAGGCCTGGAAGTACCGTTACTCTCCCTGTGATTTTTTCTTTTTAGGACACACACCCCGTCTACTTACGGTGATGTGGCCCCCCCAGTGAGGAGGACAAACGGATGGGGGGAGAAGGAAGCACTATCGTACCGGCTTCCATGGGCGTCGGTGCCAGGCGGCGGAGCCGGGGCAGGGCTCCAGGTTGCACTGCTCCATGTCCGGAGGCTTGTCCAGGACGTCACAGTTGTGGTCGTTGAGTCTCTGGCCGCTGGGCCGCTGGCACACCACCAAGCGCGTCTTTCTGCCACCTCCACAGCTTTGCGTACACTGAGGGAATAACAATAATTGTTAATATAATTAGTGGTGGCATAAAGTAGCCTACTCCGTAGTAAATACCACGATATTATATAAACATTTTACAAGTAATGCAAAATGTGACTTGAGTAAAAGTACTTGAAAGTATTGGCATCACAATTATGTTCACTATGAAAGTTAAAGTGGTTATGTCCAGTCTGTGGGTTACAAAAAATATTAACAAGAGCTTGTGACTTAACAACAAATATAATGGGATCCGTTTGTCCCATTTTCTATTCCTGATGATTATGTTAATACAATTCAATAATATACTAATTTGCTAAGTACCAAGTTAACTAATACCAACTGTATTGGATGGATGCGGCTTCCTACTCTTCCAACCTGCTGGTGATGGGTAGGACCTTTGAATCAGATTTGAAGCAGACGGCATGCCAGATTGGACACTTGATGTGCCGCCACCTTTATTTATGGTAGCCTGGACATTATTGCAGTTGCCTCTCTCAATAGGGAGAGGGAGACAATGGACATAACACTATTGTATAGTAGCTTAGTTGACCCTCAGTCAGTTCTCAAAGTGGGGTCTGTAAGTAAGTAACATTTATTTATAGAGCACCTTTCACAGACAATGACGGCCTCAAAGTCCTTTAAAGGTTTAAAACATATAAAACATAGCACTATAAAACAAATGAGTAAAATAAGATGTCAGACGGCCAATCATTAAAAGGCTGCCGGCACATAAAGTTAAGTAAACGCCTGTCCGAACAGGTGGGTTTTTAATAGTCTTTTAAAATTGTCAACAGAGGGCAGGCACAAATCTTAAGGCCAGGGGAAGGTCATTCCACAGTCGGGGGGCAGTGCAGGCAAAGGCCTCAGTGACCTTCTGGGAACATATGGACGGAGGAGGTTGCATTTGCCAGCGCTTGATTGTGAAGAGGTCTGTAGGTGATTAAAAGAATCTTAAACTGGATCCTAAAATTGATGGGAGCCAGTGCAGGGAGGCAACGATAGGGCTCATGTGACATGTTCTCCTGGACCTAGTGAGTAGCCGGGCACTGCTTTTGAACCAGTTGTAGAGATGAGTTATTGAGGTACTGGTACAGTATGTGAAAAGTACGTGAAAATGAGTTAATGAGTCTGGGGACCTCCATGGGTCCTTGGGGGGGGTATACTTTGTGACACATCGTACGTTTAGATCATGTGACTGACGCTCGCTTCTGGGGCTGCTAATTGAGTCTCCAATGCAATGCTATGGAGACATGGTGGCATGGACTGAACGGCTGTGTTTCTCTGTCTTGTTGTCGATGGCGATTGTGGAATGTCGAATATCCGACATTAGGACAAGCTAATTTGTGCTATTTTAAGGCGCACGTTCGTGCAATGGGAGCTACGTTCACGATCGGGTGATTCTTCAAAAACATCGGCAGGGAACGGGAGTTAAAGATGAATTTATAACGCAGTCAACGTGTAAACAACATGCTGGTCTCTGCACAAACCTTTTTTAAATGGGTCTGCGGTCAAATACGTATCAATGTGTGTGTCCTTTGAAAACCACTGCTTTAGATTACAGGGGAAGGAAATGAAACATTTACATTCAGAGAGAGAGAGAGAGAGAGATGTCATCCTAGTGTCGCTGACATAAAGCATGTATGCTCACCTCTCCCCAGATCCCATAATTCCACAGAGGACATGGTCCTGAGTCGCAGCTTTTGGACTCGGCGGGTTTGACCCTCTCATCACAGTAGCTGTTGCTGCGCCCGTCCGCATCCTGGCAGACCACCACCCGTCTCTGGAAGCCCCCTGCACATGTACTGGAGCACTGGAGGAGGGCACAGAACACATGGCTTACACGTTGGCTCTTCGCAAATCATTCACACATATGCCTTAAGCCATTAAAACCTCAAAGTGCGACAGGGTTTAAAAACAATGCTGTGGATGCACTTATGTGGCAGAACTAAGGGATAGCTTGTATGGAGATAATTGCCAATGTTCAACCTTTTCTTTATTTCAAGGACCCCCGGTTTACTATGCAATGCATTATAGGACTCAGACCTCCATAACCCTTACGGGTCCATTTGGTTCCAGTTTCACACCCTCAAGAGTTACCAGTCATTTGAGAACCACTGATTCAAACCACTGAAGTACAATATAATTCACATTATGACACATAGTGAAAATAGCCCATATAAATGCAACATGTTGTGAGATATTGACATGTATTTAAAGTTTTCCCCAAATAAGGGACTGATTGAAAGTGGTTAATGTTCTCTGGTGTAGTGAGAAAATGCACACAGTAGCCTGCGCATGCGCGCGCGCACGCACGCACGCATGCACGCGCACTCTCTCTCTCTCTCTCTCTCTCTCTCTCTCTCTCTCTTCTCTCTCTCTCTCTCTCTCTCTCTTCTCTCTCTCTCTCTCTCTCTCTCTCTCTCTCTCTCTCTCTCTCTCTCTCTCTCTCTCTCTCTCTCTCTCTCTCTCTCTCTCTCTCTCTCTCTCTCTCTCTCTCTCTCTCTCTCTCTCTCTCTCTCTCTCCCTCTCTCCTCTCTCTCTCTCTCTCCCTCTCTCTCCCTCCCTCCCTCCCTCTCTCCCTCCCTCCCTCCCTCCCTCCCTCCCTCCCTCCCTCCCTCCCTCCCCCTCTCCCTCCCTCCCTCCCTCCCTCCCTGCAAAATGCTCCTTCCACAGACAGAGTGCATGATTGTTTAAAAACAGTCTGGCAAACTGTACACTGCTCTGCCTTGGACGGAGCAACAGGTACGCTCTGTGTCCAATTAAAAAAATGACAACACACCCCCCCCTGTCTGTGGTGTGGGAGTGTGTACACACAGTCCCACCACTGTAAAGCACAGTATGACCAAGAGTCCGACAGTCCGATTGTCCGACAACCGATCCAAACCCTAACCGCACCTGGACGGGTGATTTGTAACCCGGCAACGCATGTCAGGAGCCGCGGGTGATTTGTAACCGGCCACGGGTGATTTGTAACCGGCAACGCATGTCAGGAGCGACGTGTTGTCGGGCTAAAATAATTTTGGTATGTCGGATAAACGTCCGCACGCCCACAGAATGCAGGACACTGACTGGATAATGACTGAATATTATTCACACTGTAGCTGTTAAAAGCTCATTACACTAAGCCTGGTCGGTCCAAGCGCAAAGCCCTGCAGGCACGACCTTAAATGTCCTTTTGGTCTCACTCTATTGTTTGTTCATTCCTGTATCCGTTGTTTGTTCGTTCCATCTTTCTCTAAGCAAATAAATATAGTGCACTGTATAATCTAAAGCAGTGGTTCCCAACCTTTTCTGGACCAGCAGTTCACCCTCTTGAAAATGTCTAAAGCATTGGGCATTTTCAGAGCATGTTTATTTTAGTGGTATTTATTTATTGGTTCACTTTTTAATATTAACACATCCCCTCAACATGGAGTCCCACCACACTACAGTGTGCCTTCACTCTAAGCTGCGGTGGACCCGCGATGGAGTTGTTTTGGACGGCACGATGTCAGGAATGGAATTATAACCCCCCAAACACCGGATTTTGTCTAATTTTCAGCAGAAAAAGGAGTAATAAGCACGTGAGCGTGCACGGTGGATCCGTATGTAGGCTGTACTATGGAAAAGCAAAAAAAAAAAGTAGTCGACGAACACTTTTGGTCTTAGTTTTAGTCTACGAAATCAACACTGGTTCAGACATACCGCTCCCCAGGGTCAAATCAACAGTGGTTCAGACATACCGCTCCCCAGGGTCAAATCAACACTGGTTCAGACATACCGCTCCCCAGGGTCAAATCAACAGTGGTTCAGACATACCGCTCCCCAGGGTCAAATCAACAGTGGTTCAGACATACCGCTCCCCAGGGTCAAATCAACAGTGGTCAGACATACCGCTCCCCAGGGTCCCGTCCTCCACTGGTTGTCGGCCGAGGGCACATTCCAGCTGCTGTGTCCGGGGTGGTGTCCGGGGTCGCGAGGGTTGGGATACCCGTAGGGCTGGTCGTTGACCCGCTGCCGCTGGTGGACGGACGGGCAGGGCGCCGCCGTGCACTCCTGCTCCGTGCCGGGCCTCTCGTCCGGGTCGCAGAAGGCCTGGTCCACGGGCTGGTGGTAGTTGGTGCAGCGCACCTGCCTGGTGGCCTGACCCCCGCCACCACACGTCACAGAACACTGGAGATATAATGAGCAAAGAGAAGAATGGCAGGTCAGCATCCCACTAGCCTGGAACTGCTTTCCTGCTTTCTATGGTATAGCTGCTGGACTAATTAATTAGAGCGACAGAGAGAGAGAGGAGTGTGTGTGTGTGTGTGTACGGGTGTGCGTCAATTTAACAAAGGTGCAGACGATCAGAAATCAGCAGAGAGTGATCGACGTTTGCGCTACTCTATGCCAAATTGAAGTAGACTTTTTTTTTCTCCCTGGAAATAAAAACGTCTGGGTTTCTGAGGCTAGCATCCCACTTACTGTACAGTACTGTATGTCTCATCGCTGTCAGGCGGAAACCTTGCGTGTCCAAAACGTGTTCTTTTCAGGAAAATGGGGAGGAATTTAGGAAAAGAAGCAGAGTTCCAATGTTTCTAATGTAGTTATTATTTAGTCACAAGCTCTGTTAATAGTTTTTGGTTCAATATATACTGAAAAACCCACAAACATGGTTAAAGGGAAATACCACTAATTTTCAACATTGAACTACAGTATAGGCCTATAGGAAAAATGTCCCCCTCTTGACTCCTAGAACAGGATAATAATGAGGTCACATGGCGATGAGTTGTGACTCGTGAGTTTATAGGCTGTTGTTGCTACTTTAGTGTGACACCGTAGTATGATGAAAATTGAAATATGAAGAGTTTCTGCCCCGCAGCAATGAAATTATAATCCTCGAATGCAGAATTTACACACAGTTGCCAAGTAGTGTTTTGTAAAAACTGTGGTAGCTTTTCTCCCACTGCAGCTCCAGTATAAACCACAGAACCTCCTCTAAGCTCTGATGTTATCACAGCTGGAGCTGTTCCAGCGATCAAGGCTTTAACTGTGATAGTGGATGCATTTTGTGTACTAGTAATATATATATATATATATATATATATATATAATTGAACCAATGAAAAGTATTAAAAAGAGCTTCGCCAAAAACCTCCACTTGAGGTGGATGTTTTTTGGGGGGTTTTTCTGAAAAATGTACATTTTGGAGTTAGGTGGTTTCTTCCAGACAGCAGAGATATGTTACTTTCATTGATCCAAGCCGGAACACAATCGATTGATTGACCATTCAAATAAACATGCTCTGAAAATGCTCTGCTCTGCCACAGAAGTACCTCCCCTAAAGATGTTTCACATTTATTATGTTTTATGCTTTAACTTCAATCTTACAATGCAACTATGCAAGGCAAACGGTCTTGGATAGATCTGCATGATTCCATTTGTTTTGGGAGCACCAAAGGAGTATATAGACCAAGAATCAGCCGTTATAATATCAGTGTAAATTTGCCTTTATGCAATTTAGTTTCCCCAGCACCTGTGAAGATTGTTCTTCCATGCACTGGCAAGAGAAACCCTAAATCTGTCTATTAATGATATGTCAAGTGAGTCTTGGCTCTCGTGTTGTTGAGCTTTGGGAGAGGCTTGCTATTAACGTTCACAAATCAAGGCCAACACTCCAGACATCACATGAATAACATATGTGCATTCAGACTGAATAGGGGTGACTTCCTCCCCCTTTACTGTATATTCTTGGAATGAAACAAAGAAACTTGAATAATCTGTGGCCAGTATGCCTTGGTGATGATTGTTTGCAAGAAGAATAGCTCCAGACGCACAGACACACAAACAGACACACACGACACACACCCCCAGACCGACACTCTTGTAGATGCTAGCCTCCTGCAAAGCCACACCATAAAAAAACCAACACAATTGAGTTGATTACTGGAAGTCTATGAAACATAGGACAGTGGTTCTCAAAGTGGGGTTCGGGGACCCTCAGGGGTCCTTGTGGGGGCGGGGGTTTCAGGGGGTCCCCAGCAAAAGTAGGTAATACAGCATCACAATCATTTTTGACCACTTCATCCATGCAAACGTTGGCTATTCAAAAATAGCAGATACACAATGTCACAGTGTGTCACTTCGTGCCACGCTGCAAGCTTGTACATCTGCAGTTTTTGAGGGGCACTAGCCCTTCCTAGTGTGTGGTTTTATCCCATATTAATATAAACATTTTCTTGCTATGCTTTCTATTTTATTTTGTATTGAGTGGTGTAAGAGTGACATCTGTCGGCAGTAATGATCACGCGCAAGATAGGCTCTTATGCGCATGCGAGGACTGGCTGCGAGTCGGAAGGACGATGGACATTGTTGTTGACGGGTGTTGTGGAGCTGTCGATTACCTAGCCACTAGCTGAAACTGGTTGAAACTGCCTGAAAATAATGTGTGAGTTTAATAAATGTGTTTCAAATATGCTCGAGTAAGTCACTGTCTCACCCGTCGATAACCCCTTTGCGGAAGGAGTTGCTAAAGTTGAGGAGTAATTTAGTAAAACCGTACACCTAGATTTTCGTTTTACACAAACTAATTGTGTAAAATTCCCATGGACAATGAATGGAGAATTTACGTCATATGTAGACGAGCAAATCGACTTTTTTTGTCCTACACAAAGTTCCCATCGACAATGAATGGATGAAGTACGACGATAAGAGCGCCCCTCACTTCACACTGGTGTGATTTTTGAACATCATGTATTTATATTGGAAAATGTTCAATAATACATAATTCATTTAGTGGTCCTTAGAAAGAAAAAGGTTTGAGAACCAATGATGAAGAGAAACATTGGCCACAGCATCAGTCGGAATACTTACAGGAGACCACTCCCCAGCCCGCCACTGGCCACATGGGCTGAAGCACGCCGAGGATTCTGGGGGACGGGGCAGCTGGGCGCAGTGCGACTCGTCGGCCACTCCTCCCTGGGCGTCCCTGCAGCTGACGTATCGCGCCCGCTTCCCCTTGCCACAGGACACGGAGCACTGCAGGATGGACACAGGGAGGAAGCATGGCGTTAGTGCGCGCATAGCCTGAGATCAATATAAATTTCAATGTTCTGATTCGGTCTGGAGCAGAACCCATTTTGAACGGGAACCCCTTTTGGTGTTTTAAGCATCATGTTGTACTTTAGCTGTTGAAAAATAGTGAAAAATCTTGAAAATGTGGCCCAAATGTTTGAATATAACATATTTTCAGATGGGGGTAGGCGGCCAATTACATATATTTTTGGGGGTCCTTGACATGAAAATGTTTGAGCACCACTGACATGGTTTTTCAGAAAACTGTCAGGATTTAGAAGGCATTTGTAGAATCGTCCTCAGGTCTAAATGGGTTAAGTGATCAGGCGGCCGGAACCCACGACCAGAACCAAGCGCACCGTGCTCCTCAGAAATGATTAAAGTTCGTTTAGTTGTTTGGTATAATAGTTTTGTGTCTTTTGGTATAATAATCGTTTGGTATATCCATCTTTTATTCTAACTCGTAGTGTGACTAGCGAGACTAAACTTGATTGATTTTCATTATGTGGGGAACAAAAACAATGCGACACCAACCAGAACCCACCAACGGAACCCGGGATAATTTCCCTTTTAACTAAAATGGATCGCATGCACGGCTCAGTTTTGGAATGAAAACCAGGCTTTGTGTAGCCTCGGCCCCAGCCTTACTCATCGGGTGACGTGAGGTTAGTGTATGCAGGACATGGGATTCATATGCGCCTCAGCTGTAATCGGCTGTCAGCTGAGTGTTTTCAATTAATGAAGTTTGTTCATTCAGTCAGATAATCCACAAATAGATTGAGAACATTTGTATTAAATAAAATGTGAATACAAGTGTGAATATTATATGTCATCTTGGCCTTCAGGCTCTGCTGTACTTCCTTGCTCAACCAAGACAATCATTTAGGAGCAGGGAGATACATATATCTACGCTACGTATACATACATGAAAGCATACACAAACATTATGGGCATTCTATGAGTGTGGAGAGGCCATTGCTTTCTTTTAAAGACTATTTGAAATTTAGAATTAGGCATACGTTTTATTGTCTGTTTATTGTCTGCATGTTTTAATTGTGATGCACATGTATTTATTGTCTTTTCTTGAATGTAGGCATAATTTTCCCATAATAAAAATAATAATAATAATAATAAAATATATCTAATCTAAACAACGCAGCTAAAATGAGGGAACAGCTTAAGAGCCAGGTTTAACTGTGTTCCATTTTGTTGCAATAAATGGTTTAAAAAAATTAAGTGTTCCTGACTGAAATATGAACAAAAAGTTCAGTTCAGTTCACATGACGTGCTGTGTACTAAAAAACAAGTGCATTCATTAATTTATGTATTCATACAATCGCAATGTGGAAAGTGCTGTGCGGTACATGTCCACAAACATCTGCTCTATACTAGTATACATAGTATATAGCACGCTTCCTTGAGCTTATCTTCATCATTGGGAACATGAATACATCATTTGTAACCCTGTCTCCATAGTTGGGAACATGAATACATCATTTGTAACCCTGTCTCCATAGTTGGGAACATGAAGACATCATTTGTAACCCTGTCTCCATAGTTGGGAACATGAAGACATCATTTGTAACCCTGTCTCCATAGTTGGGAACATGAAGACATCATTTGTAACCCTGTCTCCATAGTTGGGAACATGAATACATCATTTGTAACCCTGTCTCCATAGTTGGGAACATGAAGACATCATTTGTAACCCTGTCTCCATAGTTGGGAACATGAAGACATCATTTGTAACCCTGTCTCCATAGTTGGGAACATGAAGACATCATTTGTAACCCTGTCTCCATAGTTGGGAACATGAATACATCATTTGTAACCCTGTCTCCATAGTTGGCAAGTATATTTGTACAGCACATTTCATCGGCATTAGAGGATCAGGCCAGATTAGAAGGTCTGGGGGATAAAGCAAGACAGGCCACGTCAAGATGGTTGGTAAGACCTGTGACGGAATTAATGAGGGAGAGGCCCAATTTATTTCCAATATGTCTGATGTGCATAGAGCCTATTGATAGTCTGAACTCAACAGTACAACAGAAACACTGCTGAGGGGCTGAATACATAATGCAATCACACAAGTCATATTCCACTCATCAATAACAGTCTAAATTCCATAACAAAAAAAAAAGAAAAAAGGATGGCAGTTAGGCTTCTTAGTGCAATGTATCCGTCCGTCCATGTGCGTGTGTGTGCGTGCGTGTGTGGTGTGTGAAGCCTGCACACTGAAGACCCACACACTGGCACTTTCCTAATTCTGACATATGAGCTCATGTCGGCTTTCAGTCTGATACACAAGGTTCCACCTTAGAAACCGTAGACTGGTGTTTAGATGAAATGTGCTTTTCATTTGCAGCAGGCAACAATGCTAAGTGCACGAGGAGACATAGAGGGGCCTACCACCCACCCCCCTCTGCTCGGTATGCTCTTTTGCATGCACATGCCCTTTCCAAGATTGTGTGTGCACATTGTGCATGCATTTTTATGCATAATGCAATGTTTTATTTTAAGCATATGCACACGTGCTTGTGATCATCATTTGTTAGTGTGCGTACGTACGTCTGAGACCAAGCTAAATCATTTTCGCATGGGGCTGAACAGTATTATACCATGGAGGTCATAACGTTGGCAACACAGCAACACAACTTCATGAAGTTGGCACACAGTGCACGACTCTACGAAAGCCGATATGGGCCCTGCGCGTTTCGAAACACACTCATCATAACGGGAGATGTGTAACTTTACCCCATCTGTCAAGCTGTTGAAGTCAATATCCCCTACATCCGTGTTGGTGAAAGGCAGAGGCAGAAGCGAACAAACATCAGCTGCTCTGTTGTGATTGCGTCCCGATTGCCAGCCGAGCAGATTGATTTACGACAAGCAAAGGTTACAGTCAGATTTGCTGCCAAAAGGGAAGATGAGAGATACATGTACTGTAGCTGTGATGAGCATCTCCACTTCTGGTTTACATTTCTCAACGCCTTCATCATTCCGTTTTATGCACCACACACACACAATACACAGTATCTGGAAAACACTTGCAGAAAACTGCAGGTCTGCTCAGAAGCAGCGAGTGCATAGTCCTCCCCGCGTGGAGGACCGGCACGTTCCGGGGGATTATGTCACTCCAATGACGCTCCACTGCCGCTCCATCTCGTGGCCGCCGCTTCACGCAGCAACCGCTGGAAAACTATACCGGTAACAGCTGTGGCACTGACGGGAGAAGGGGCGGCAGCTGCCGACATGCGTTGTGTCGTGCTTGCGGTTATGGTTAGGGTAAGGGCTTGGGGTAGAGTGTCGGACTGATGCTGCCGAGAAACACTACAGACTGCCGTTCCGTGGCTGATGCCATGCGTTGGGTCGTGCTTGCGGTTAGGTTTAGGGTTTGGGGTGGGGGGGCGGACTGATGCCGCCGAGAAATACTACCGACTGCCGCGGGTGTTCCGCGGCAGCTGCCGCTGCCGGAAAATACACTCGCTCTCTTTTGGTCTGCTACAGCTCTTAGTTCTCCTTGGCCTATCGGTGAAAGGTATAATTGATATGCTATTACTTTACTTAATTTGTTTATTTGGACCAGACAGCGAATATTAATGAACAACACATGATGTAATGTACATACACCAGATTTCCATTGAATTGCTCATTTCCATCCGTAGTCCCCCATTTGCTCTTTGACTAATACTGTATATTCATGATGCACGCTTCATTTGGTATAAATAAATACAGTATAAATGTAAAGTGTCCATACCGTGGTCCAGGAGCCATATCTCCACTGGGTCAGCAGCTGGCTGGAGGGGTCAGGACGAGGCGTGCTCTGCAGTGGTGACATCCAGGGACACGCTACCACCTCACAGTCCTAAACACACGCACACGCACGCACGCACGCACGCACGCACGCACGCACGCACGCACGCACGCACGCACGCACACACACACACACACACACACACACACACACACACACACACACACACACACACACACACACACACACACACACACACACACACACACACACACACACACACACACACACACACACACACACACACACACACACACACACACACACACATTTCGATTTCTTTATTTGAATCCACAAATTACAATTAATTTTTACAAGGAAACAAATATAACGGGGTTGACAGTTCATGTTCACTTAGGGATACACATGGCACCTCCTTCTCCACACAGACAAACTGCCTATAACAGACGAGACAGAACAGTATTTGGCAAGTTGTTTGGCTTTGCTTTTTGTCATGCCAGCTATTCTTAGGCCACTCATGGTCAGTTTATGCACATGGCCCAGGCTTCCGAATATCAGTATGGCAAATCTACAGTGATACCCCAAGTTTGTTATACTTCCAAGTAATGGTTGATACTTAGAATATTTATCTTGGAATGCCTGGTCCATGTACAAATCAAAGACACAGCCCACCTCCAGAATCAGGACCTCCTTGTGTCTGGTGTCAACAAAGACAACATCAGGTGTATTCGGGATGTTAGCAAAGACGTCGCATGTACAGCTAAACCAATCTGGTAACACTCTTGAATGTTTATACATTGCTGCACTAGATGGCACATACTTTCGAACTGCATCAGACACTAGGTCAACAATCCGGTCATGGCGAGCAATATATAAGTTTTTGTATGCACTACAGTACATCCATTTGTGTGCGATGGATTCTAGGTGTTGTTCAGTGTGGGTGTCGGGATACCAGATTGACAGATTGTACTTGGTTGGTAATACTTGTAGTCTTGCTTTGATGGTGAATTTTAAAACATCCTCCCCAATAGCAGCATTTTTGTACATCGAATGTGAGACAGACACACACACACACACACACACACACGCGCGCACACGCACGCACGCACACACGCACACAGTCAGTCAGTCAGTCAGTCTATGAGCAGTGATTCTCAAACAGTTTAACGTCAGTGACCCCTCAGTTTACTGTATATCGGGCTAAGGACCCCATGTAACCCTGAGAGTGTACAAATGCAACCTAGTCCATTTGGACCCTGAAGGACCCATCATCATCATGGGGGTCCCCTGACCAACCACTTTGAAAAACCACTGATCTATCACACTGTTTCTCAACACTGGGTCGGAGGACCACTAGGGGTCCAAAACATTGACTGTTACAGGTCTGAAACTTGGAACATCGTACGAATGGAACCAAGAACGCCATTTCAAAACATTCCCCAAACTAGCCTAATATTGGTCAATAATTTTGGGGAAAAAAAGTGTACGTGTGTGCGTGTCATTTACCATTATGCCTGTCACAGATATGAATGCACTATATCATGTTTGTCATGTAGTTTTCCACCTTACTACAACACTAATTGTCCACTTCTGGTAGGAATAACATTGATCTTAAACCACTTAAAAGTCCTAATTCACACTTCATCGTATGACGAAGCAGAAATAGGCGATCTACATAAAGACAGATAAACTATTTGTGCAATATAATGATGCCAGGGTGAAAGTGGCTAAACTTTGAGTGCGCAATTCAACAGGCTTTATTGGCATGACATTTTACAAGTGTTGCCAAATGAAATGAAAAAAATAAAGCAGGTGGTGCAGAAAATAAAACATGGCATACTGTATGTGTATCCTACTGGTTGTCCCTTTTCTTATTACAGGAATTGACATATTTTGCAGCCAAAACATTCTTTATTTTCCCCAGAAGGAGTGGTAATTTCTCCCTTTCTGTCATACTGGAATTCTGGGCAATTTGTTTAACATTTTGGAAAGAACTCCTCCCTAATATTATGTGTAGTTTTTACATTATGAAGTGTAACTCTCTACAGCTGCCTCGTCACAGTGACAGCACAGCCTCTCCTCTCTGGGCAGCCAGGTCTGTCTGTGTCTGCCCTTTTCTAATGCCAAACGCTCTCTCTCTCTCTCTCTCACCTGGCTGTCTCGTGGTCTGGAGGCAGCGTTGCAGTCCCGGTCGTCCAGTGTGGTGCCGTAGGCCCCCGACACGCACCTCACAGCCCGCATCTGGTAGCCGTGGCCACAGGTCACTGCACACTGAAACACACACACACACACACACACACACACACACACACACACACACACACACACACACACACACACACACACACACACACACACACACACACACACACACACACACACACACACACACACACACACACACAAAAGTCAAACAACAGCGATCTCAAACTATATTTAAGCATGTCAAGGTCGAAGTGGGTCTCAAAAAAAACCCAGTTAAAGCCTTCACCACACACTCGACCATTTACCCTAATTCTAACCGGCGGGGGGGGTCCGCGACCAGGATGGGGGCACAACGTGAGAGCGGAGGAAGTGCCTCCGGACAGGTTTATTTGAGCAACAAATTATGATTACACGGGCGTTAAGGAGCCGATATACCCCGTCTATCTGATTGTACCTGCTGTAAACACGTCTGGCACCACATTACGTCTATAAACTACAACCAGCCAGGCATGTCCCAGAGCTTTTAGCTCCACACATAAAAGAGAAATGTCTTTCTCGCTCCGGGGACCCAAACTAGTGAAAATAATGGGTGCAGTACTAAGTTTAGACAGTATTTGGTTTAGACTATAGTCATTGGTTAGACCAGTCATTAGTCCTACAACTACAACCTATCTCAAACCCTCACCCTAAACCTAACCTCCCACGGGGCAGCACACCTAAACCTAACCTTAACCCATGTCTAACCAATGAACTAAGCATGCACCCCAAAATAATAGCTGATCTACAAGTTACGTGTGGTTGTGAGCTTGTATATTGGCTATTTTCAAGACCTACTTTTTAACATTATTCTTTTTTCTATTTTAATTATAAAAATATAAAAATGGAAATAAATTTGAAATAATAATAATATTAAATGGATATTTAATCATAACCCATAACACTAGACTATGAATGAGACATCTGCAGAGTCTCTTCATAGCAGGAGTGAATGTAGAGAGGTCAGTAGTGTATAGTGGTAAGGAGGTAGGGCTGTGTGTGTGTGTGTGTGGTAAGGCTTACTTGGACAGGATATGAGGGCAATGTGAAAGCTGCACCAGGCAGCTGGAGTCAGTGCACTAACTAACCTATCAGGTTACATGCACACGCACGCACGCACACGCACGCACGCATGCACGCATGCACGCACTCACGCACGCACGCACGCATGCACGCACAAACTTTCACAGGTTCACAGACACACATGAGAGTCACACATGAAACCCATGTCCTCACTCAGACCTGTGTGTGTGAGTGCGTGTGTGTGTGCATGCGTGTGTGAATTTGTCTGTGAGAATCGCACCTGTGTATGCAGTCATGTGTGAGTATGTCATTACAGTTGTGTGTGCGTGCATGCGTGCGTGCATGCGTGTGGGCGTGCGTGCGTGCGTGCATGTGTGCGTGCGTGCGTGCATGTGTGCGTGCGTGCGTGCGTGCATGTGTACTTTCTTAAATAATTTTACAATTTAGCCTATATGTTTGACCAGCTTTCATAGTATAGTTGTTTACCTTTGATGCACAGTATTTTGTTTTTGTTTTTTTTGTCCTTAAATCGTCACTTCACTGTCACCTGGGGACACCCCTGGGGGTCCCGGCCCACAGGTTGAGAACCACCGATCTAAGTAGTAATACAAACGTGTGTTTGTGTGCATGTGTGCATGTGCATGTGCGTGTGCGTGTGCGTGTGCGTGTGCGTGTGCGTGTGCGTGTGCGTGTGCGTGTGTGTGTGTGGCACTCACCGCTCCCCAGACGCCGACCTGCCAGGAGGCACACTCAGGCAGCTCACAGGAGCCCACGCCGGGGGGCTTGCTGGAGGGGTCACACAGGTGCTCCGCCAGCCTCTCCTCTCCCACCCCCACACTGCACAACACCTGCCTGTGTCTCATCCCCTTCCCACAGGTCACCAGACACTGCAGAGAGAGAGGGAGAGGGGGGGGGGGGGGGATTATAAAGCGGATGGCAAAGTCCACAGCAAAATTGTAACGATGACAGTGATGTTGATGTGGACTTTCCTTAACTTTACACCTCATCTACACTGCCAGTGATGCGAGCGAGCGAACGATGAAATCTCATTAGAATACATGTTTTTCAATGAGACTGTTCTGACGTGGACGTCGTCCACCCCTCCTATATTCGCTCGCAGAGTCTCTATTTGAGCGAGGTTTCGTGGCCCCAAACACTTTTATTGGTTGAGATCTGCACGCTACTATTTATTGGTTATTTGATTGGTTCAGGCTACATTGCAATGCAATGACCGACGCTCCATATCTATTTTTCGTGTGATATGGCCGTGGAACGCTCACTCCTTGTGCCTGCATGCAGATGAGGTGTTATAGGTTAACACAGGACAACCTTTAACAGATGTTAAAGTCCAGAGCTTGTGCAGCGTCTCACCTCGCTCCACTCGCTGGGGAACCACTTGGGACAGGTCTGCTCGTTGCAGGGTTCAGAGACCAGCCTCTGGTACTCGCTGCAGTCGCGGTCCAACAGCCTCCTGCCCAGGTTGTTCATGCAGTAAGACTCTCTGGTCCGACTCCCACGGCCGCACGTCTTAGAGCACTGCAGAAACAAAAACAGAACTCTTAACCGGAGGCGACCTGGTTGTGTTCTTTTATTTTCTTATTACCTCTCCTACTCTCTCCCCTCTCTACTACTAATGATGGAGCGCACATGAAAAACATTTCACCCACTTTACCCGTGTAAGCTTATTTATGATTTGGCAATAACAGATGATTCAGATTCATTGCAACATCGAAGATATTTGGTGTCGAGGGAAAAATGAATTGCATTAAAAAGTTACTCCAAGGGGTCCTGAATCCTGAACAAGGGGTCCCGTCCCGTACACTATGTGACAAGTTGAGAGTGAGAATGCGTTGGAAACAGATGTTTAGTGCACACTGTACCTGTGACCAGGCACTGTACTGCCAGCTCTTCAGCAGACAGTCCCCGTGGCAGGGCTCCCTGGTCTGGGGTTTAGAGAGCTCCCCACACAGACTGGCCTCCACCCTCTCACTCTGCCTCTTCAGCTGACTGTACCTCATGCACTGGACGTCCAGGCTGCGGTACCCGGGGCCGCACTTGGCCGAACACTCGCTCTTCCCCGCCACATGCCACCTGCAGGGGGAGGTAGAGGGGGGACGGGGTGGGGCAGAGAAATGAATGAATGAATAAATAAATAAATCAATAAATCAATAAGTAAATAAATAAATGGGGCTACAGTTATGCACAGATCCGATACACCTGCCAAGTGTGAAGTCGATTGGGTGACCAGCCTGCTCCAAGATAAGACAATAAATACAATATACAATAGCAATAGTATAATTGTAGATAACAGCTCTTCTGGTCGACTTTACACCAAACACTATTCCTTGGTGAAGTTGCATTTATAGATAGATGTACAAAGCGTGAGTGCGGTGTGGCTCTAGGCAGCGTGTGTGCACGTGTGTGTGTGTGTGTGTGTGTGTGTGTGTGTGTGTGTGTGTGTGTGTGTGTGTGTGCACCTGAGTTCACAGTCAGTGTTGCAGGGCTCACTGACAGCACCGGGACGAGGTAAATGTTCACAGCGTTGTTCCGACACCTCCAGCTGGTCACTCTTACGCACACACACCGCCTTGCGTCTTCGCTCGCCTACACACATGCACACACATACACGCACACACACACACACACACACACAAATACACACAAACAAACACAGGCAAGGTTCGAATTAAGAGCAACATCTGGCGAGCAGCTCTCTTACCAGCGAGATCGCATTTCCTCCCCATGTAACAAGTCCGATCAGCTTTCTGACATGCAGTCCTCTGGCACACGGAATTACGGGGCTATATACTTAGTTTGCAACCCGGTGTCGCTCACCAACAACAGCCGATCTAAAAGCAGACTGTGCGTCGCAACGTGATGCACAGTCTGCGTCTGTGTCTGCTTTTAGATCGGCTGTTTATGGTGCGCGACTGCAACGCAAAATACGTATAAATCCGGCATTAGGGGGTCTCTCGGGGGTCTCTCAGTACCCCGGATTACGACTCTTTCCCAGGATCCGGCTAATAGCGCCGTGCGCTCTGATCCACAGGAAGTCTCGCTAGGCCGCCTCCAGAGGGGAGGGTTAACACGGCTCATCTGGGGGTTAAGGGCCAGGCTCAGGGGGTGCAGGGGCATGCCAAGGTCACCAGCAGGCCGTCAGTACAGAGTGTGTGTGAATACAGTATGTGTGTGTGTGTGTGTGTGTGTGTGTGTGTGTGTGTGTGTGTGTGTGTGTGTGCGCGCGTGCGTGCGCGCGTGCGTGTGTGTGACATTACAGATTCCGCTAACAGCAGTATCTAATGGTGTTGTTATTAGGCATAAATACAGAAAAAGTGGACTAAGCAAAGGGTAGGAGCTCCTTTTTCTATTTATTGTTTATCGAATTGGGGTTCCCAGATTGGTAGTGGAGATTGCTGTCAGAATATCTGCCATTCGATTGGTTGGATGCAAACACGTGGTCAGCTGGTTCAAGAATCGGCACCATAGACATTATTACGTAGTATAGACGCCACATCAGTAACTGGATTGTACGTCAACATTGCTACCATATTGGTCAGGGGGGCAACTTGACATAAATCCACTGCAAGTAATATGCTTGAGTCGTATATAAGTATGTGGAGATTAAAATCGGTTTCTGTTGTACATATCTTTAATACAACTACTGTTAGAAACTGTAAGATATGATATTTTGCTAAGAAAACACCACATTAGTTTTATTTTTTAATTTTAACAGACAATTAACAGAATAATCGATTAAGTCATTAAACATTGTTTCATACTTCGCTGCACAATGGATGTCATGCAAAAATTATGATTATTATTTTTTTAAATAATGATGACATGCCCAAAATAAGGACTGATTATCAATTGATGATTTTATGAACTTATCAATTATACATGTTTTAACTTTTTCTTTTTTTATCGAGTAAATCGTTTAGTTTGTTCATAACTGTTGCAGCCGTAATGGAAACTTGGAAAGCTTAATGTGGGGTGCAGGTGGGTCTTACCCAGTGTTGATTTTGTCGACTAATACTGACGAAAAATGTTTGTCGACTACCACTGATGAAAACTAAATGGAAACTACATTAAAAACTAAGCTATGATGACTAAAAGTAAGAGAGAATATATTGACTTTCGTCAACAAATAAAAACTAGTCTAAAATGTTAGGAAGGGACTAGTGCACAAAAGATCCAGTAAGACACAAGTCATTTTACACTTGCTTGCATGCTGAAAATAGCCGATCTACAAGCACACAACGTTTTAGTTTTATTCCAAAGACTATGACTAAAACTAAAATCTAAAATGTGCTGCCAAAAACAACACTGGGTCTTACCCTGACACATGCGGCTGCACTCCATCCAGGAGCCTGAGGGGTCCCACACAAACTGTTCCCTGTGCTCCTCGATGGGGATGTTGAAGGAGTAGCGTACGTCCGGGTTGTACAGGTTCCCCACACACAACACCTGCATGGGAGAGAGGAACCATAGAGTAAAAAAAAGTAACCCGGAGCGATAGCCCCCACCCCCTGCTATTCATTTCAGTGGAAGTTGCTCAATGGCGTTTTGAAGCACCCGGAAGAACGGTCTACTTCCGCATTCGATCACCACATTGGTGGTCAAACGCGGAAGTGCAACCGAGTGCTCAATGTTAAAGTATTTTCAAATACCGGATACATACAAACAGGATACAGGATAAACACATGAAAAAGGAAGGGATGACACAAATGATTAGCAGAGAACATTGAAATTGAAACACTGTCAAATGTAAGCTTCTCCCCAGACTCCCTCCTGATGGAACTGGCAACCCACCTGAAAATGTATTTCCTGTTTATTAAAGAGCTGGAGAGACAGGGAGACCCGTGTTATTCAACAAAAAACTGATACAGAAATGATTACTATCACAATATAGAGCTTTTAGCAAGAAACCTTTTGTTTTAGCCGAAACAATATCACTTACACTATCATTAATGCAAACAGAGATGGTATTACTTCTAAAATATAACAAAGGCAGAAAATGTAGCATGATTTCTCACCTGGCAGGTGATGAAAGAAATCATATTAAAGACAGTGAACAATAGAGCACCTTATAGACAAACTGACACCTTGGCTGCACATTTTATAGATAGCTTCATGTAGGGGAGAGAAGCCACGGTTGTAACATGTCATGGTTGTAACATGCACGTTATCTCTTGATTGGTCAACGCCATCATAACATCATCATGTCAGTATATGTACAGCAATGTACTCTACGTGCCCAGGAAGTTTCAAGTGTTTTCTGTCATCCTAGTGGAAGTTATGAGGTTCTGTGGTCTACAAATCTTTTCTTTGATGTTGATAAGCTAAAATCGACATGGATGTCTGCATGCTTATGTTCATTAGTTTGCATCGTTTTTGACACTATGCACGTTAGTTCTGTCATATCAACATTATATGGATTATTTACATATTTGAGATATTGGCCAATATTATGTCAGCTGTCTTTCAATTACAGAGTGTATTCTAAATCAGTTTAGGGTTGTATAACATTGTACAGCTCAACGCCCAAACTGGTACACCCGGTAATATTTAATAATTCCCTTATGTTTGATACATTTTCATTACATCATCCATGGTATGAAAACAAAGTTAAAGAGTTGCTTCAATGAAATATAATTGATTTAAGCTGAAAACGATACGTTTAATGGCATTTTTTTGCGTTGTTACATTTATGGCGCATGCCGTTACAATTAATCCCATATGCGCAACACTGGAACAGTGTCCACTTTCGGTTTAATAACTCCCGACCTGTTTCATCAATTGAAAAACTTGAAATGGTTTATGATAGCAGGTAGGTCCTTTGCCTGAAAATATTATGTAGATAAAAGGATCTCTGAGTAAAAGAGTGAAACTTGCAAAATGTTACAACCATGGCGGCTCTCCCCTACTTGTTTGACAGCACTTTCGTTGTTAATTTGTTTACACATTAGGCTCTTAGATAGTTACACGAGTTAATTGATGTAGAACAGCTTCCCTCCCAATAACGAGTTACACAAGTTACGTTTTCATTGTTTAATTCACGTTTTAATACGTTTTAAGACTTTTAAGAGGGTTTCCATCGGACAGAGTGGACGCGTTCGGATGACGTCACTGGAAATCAACAGACCCCCCCTGTTGAGACCGCCTGTTGCATTAATGTCTCACTAGACATGTTGAGGGGCAGGTGCTCAAGTGAAAGAAGTGGACACCTTGTGTTGCATGTGGAACCGCCGGCTGCTTTAATAGTGTGTGACATTTATAGATTTTGGGGCATAAATAATATATTAGACGCTTTTAATCCAGAATTGATTGAGCTTTTAAAAAGGCACATTGCTGTCCAGATGGCAAAAGGGCAGACACGTGGTGTCTTTCTGTGCACAGCCCTGCATTGATGAGGAGGAACAGAACATCTGACGCATGCCTCTCTTTACCTGCAGTACGATCTCCTCGTCGATGCGGTCGGTGCAGTTGATGCGCTCCTCCTTGGTGTCGGAGCCGCTGTACTCGATGACCGTTCCCTTGAAGGTGATCTCTCTTTGAACATGGCCACCACGAAGTTCCCGTTCAGCAGGGAGTTGGACTGGCTGTCAGCCAACGCTGCGCGGGAAACAACAACCGGAGAGGAATGGTAAGAAACCGCAGAAATACCACAAAGCCCTCCTGAACAACAGAAAAGATGTGAGAATGTATTGAACCCTAGCATGTCCCTATTCTGACATGTGTTATAATAGGCGCCCATTCGGTACAAAAATAGGTGAACACATTCAATAAATACAAGCTCATATTGCCACAATACGGAGCATTGTGAGCTTGTAGATCAATTATTTTCCCCGCAGAAATTTGGTGGAGATGGAAACGAGGAGTGGACCAGGCAAATAGCCAGGAATTAGCACTAAATCGTTTCCCAAAATGTGTTGACAGCTTCCCTAATCCCGCTGAAGAAGCAAAAACCTTCTGCAACCTTCAGCAACAGAATAAACTCTCCCAGGGAGCACCGGACCTGGTCCTAGCCGCGGGCACCAACAAGTGGTACGGCGCTGGGATCGAGCACAGTGCCCTGGGCGACCTCGGTCAACTAAGTATATTGGCTTTAAGTTGTTAAAGAAGCATTAATTTTAGAAGTCGATATGTATTAGTCCAAGCTATAGAATATCGTTCCTGTCAGGCAGAAACCTCTTATCTCCCTGTTTTAACTGTTGTAGCAGATCTATATAAAGCTCGAAACGGGGCACGTTTTGAATCCTGAAAAGTAACAGCTTTGGACATATGAGGTTTCCACCCGACAGAGATGATAAAATATATATAGTAAACAGTGATCCAATTTCAACCTATTGTTCTGGAAAGCCCACAGTTTTTAAGGAGGAGGAGGCGCGTGCACGCACCCGCACGCACGCATGCGCGTAGTGTGTGTGTGTATGTGTGATGAAACACTGGTGGCACCAAATTGCAATTATTTGCAGTTAGACTGCGTGACTCCCCTGCTTAGTGCTTGACATTACAGTGCAAACAGAGGAACTCCACTGGCTGCAAATACAAATAAGTATATAAACATGCTGACACAATAGACGCATGTAAGCAAACACACACACAGACACCCACGCACGCACACGTGAGCTTGAAGATTTTTTCACTATACTTTCACTATTGTCTGGTTAAGTAGGGCAGTGGTTTTCAACGAGTGGTCCGGGGACCACCAGTGGTCCTTGAGGGGGTCCCCCTCAAGCTAAATGATGGAGAGTTGGTTGGGGTGCAGCACAAGTGAGACTTCAAGGCAGAAACACATCACTCTTCCATGGGCTATACTGCTATAGTAAGGCTATGAAGCAATTTAGCACTGGGCATAACGGGCAACGGATAAGGGACCACTAGCATGTCTGAGAGGTCATTTGATCGTTTTTTGAGATTTAGAAGTTTATTATTATATCATCTCAGAAATGTTTGACATCTGAAACATTTTCTAAATATGAATTTAAGCACATGCTACTTGTGTCTCATTTTACTTCAGTCATGCTAGTGTTAAAGGCAATGGCATGTGGCACGGCGATTGGTTTAATTATTCTAACACCCAAACCACACCTATGCATAATGTAACGGGTAACGGAGGTGTTCTAGGGACCTTCCCCACTGCTAAATCCTCAAATAATGTATTTAGAATGATCGAACGAAAATGGAGCCTGTGGAGGTCCGTGGCTCATATGCCGAATAAATAAAGGGCCTTGAAATGAAAAGGGTTGAAAACCACTGAAGTAGGGCATTCTTTATGGAAAAGAACATTTGAAACATGGAGATGCAAGGTATCTTCCCGACAGCCACGAGTCCATAAGCATGCTGACACAATGGACGTAACGCATGTATTGTAAGTATGCACACAGCACAGGCTCGCATCACACACACACATACTGTACGTGCACGCTCACACACTCACTGGCACAGCGAACAGGCCAACTATAGCACCCTTTTCCAGCCCCCCCCCCACAAAAAAAGCAGAGTTCTTAGAAAATATGCAGTTAATTACAACGTCAGAGCTCCATGTTGAAACAATGTGTGTGATTAACTCTCTAGACACAACTTTGTTTACATTCAAGTCAGCACACCGCGAATCATCTTCAACCCCTCCACTGCCTGTGTGGCTGTGTGTGTGTGTGTGTGTGTGTGTGTGTGAGTGTGTGTGTGTCAGAGGCATGACGAGGTTCTGATTGCCGTCACTGACGCCTTGGCAGTACATGGCGAGTACAAGCAGTGGAGTGGGCACCACTACACTACACTACACACACACACACACACACACATGCGTGCGTGCGTGGATTATGCGAGCACCCATGCACATACACAGCGCGCATCCACCTATAAACATAACGCACATACATGCAAGTATGTGCTTGCAGTATAAAAATTCATGCACACTTCCACACGCCCACAGTGTGACAACAGTGCACAAATGGTAAAATACAGAAACACACAAGAACATACTTGTTAACACACACACACACACACACACACACAGACACACACACCGGTGGGTCCATCTCCATGTACTTTCATGTGGGCTGGCTCCACATGCCTCTAATTAGGCCGTAGCGCTGCCTCATTCATCTTGCTGTGGGACTGACAGTACGTTTGCTTTCCTAACACAGCAGCCTCGTCTGACGCCCACCCGCCCTTCTCTCCAACGTTTCCCGCAGCACGTGCACACACACACACACACACTCTCTCTCTCTCTCTCTCTCTCTCTCTCTCTCTCTCTCTCTCTCTCTCTCTCTCTCTCTCTCTCTCTCTCTCTCTCTCTCTCTCTCTCTCTCTCTCTCTCTCTCTCTCTCTCTCTCTCTCTCTCTCTCTCTCTCTCTCTCTCTCTCTCTCTCTCTCTCTCTCTCTCTCTCTCTCTCTCTCTCTCTCTCTCTCTCTCTCTCTCTCTCTCTCTCTCTCTCTCTCTCTCCTCTCTCTCTTCTCCCTCTCTCTCTCTCTCTCTCTCTCTCTCTCTCTCTCTCTCTCTCTCTCTCTCTCTCTCTCTCTCTCTCTCTCTCTCCTCTCTCTCTCTCTCTGAACCGGTACAAATGTAACTGGCGGTCTAGCTGGCACCGGCTCAGGTTTTAACGCTAAATACACATTTTATTTGGTGTTGTGCAAAAAATTGCAAATAATAGCCGATCTACGAAAGCTCAAAATTCATGGTGATGTGACATGTTCTTGTAGATCGCCGACATTAGCTTTTTCTTTTTTTTTTTCACTCCACAAATTTGAAACAGTTGAACCAAATTACATTCATGAGCACCGCTCTACAAAAGCTCAACTATTTTTTTACTTGTGGCGGCATAAGGCCGCCACAAGTAAAACACTGTAAAACACTGGAACACCCCGAGTGCTCCGCCCCAAAATGTGACACTCACACACACAGACGGACGGACGCGGACGGACGTGTGCACACGCACACGGACGCAGATGTGCAGGGCACTATTCATGCAGCACTTACCAAGGTAGTTATCGTCCTCCGGCTTCCAGAGTAGCTGACCTGTTTGATATCGATGTTGGTGGCCCCCGCCGGGATGCGAACCACCGTGTTGTAACCTGGGGAGAGGGACAGAGACAGACAGATGGACAGACAGACAGACAGACGGGACAGAGACAGACGGACAGGTCAGAGACAGAGGGACAGAAAATGGGAGAAAGACGGAACTTCACAGAGACGGCAAAATAAACAAAGTAAAAAAAAAAATCATGAAGAATTTGAAATATGGAGATACAAGGTTTCTTCTCCGACAGGGACAGCGATAATAGCTTCAATGTGCAAAACCGCAGTCAGTACCCAGTCAGGGAAGTCCGGTTGTAGCCTTTAGGGATTTGAATGTCACACATGGGAAAATAAAGAAAAAGAACCCCCCCCCGCCAAAAAAAAAAGCGTTGTAACTTGTAGCCCTCTCGAATAACCTGCAAAGAAGGCCTTGTTTTACTCTTAAGAGGCCCACCCGTCAAATGATATGTAATTATTCCCCTCGACCTGCCTTTGGCCTATAATTACTGCACTGGGTCTGCTGTCCTATGATAAACTGACACGGGGGGAGGGCGAGAGAGAGAAACAGGAGAGAGACAGAGGTGTGTGTGTGTGAGGGGGGGGCATGTAGGATGTTGAGACACGGAAATGGAGATGGCGTTTAGAAGGAGGCTATAGGAAGAGGAGTGGAAGGGGTCATTTCTGCCCCCTCCCCTGATGTCCTTCGGTTATAGGGATTAGGATGATGCCCAGAAAGCATTGCGATTTCAACTGCAACAGCTCCAGCAGAGAGCTCCAGACTTCCCTCTCCAAAGCAACTTTAGTAACTTCATCCTGGGGGATCCCAAGGTGTTCCAAGGTCAGTTTGCAGATATAATCCTCACCTGATCCTTGGTCTGCCCGGGGATCTCCTTCCAGTGGGACGTGCAACGAGGACTTCCCTAGGGAGACGCTCGGAACCACCTAAGCTGGCTCCTTTCCAAGCGAAGAAGCAGCGGGTCTACTCTGAGTCTCTCACATAACTGAACTTCTCGCCCTATACAGTATCTCTAAGGGAGATGTCAGCCAACCGTCTGAGGAAACTCATTTTGTCCGCTTGTATCCGCGACCTTATTCTTTCGTACATGACCCATACTTCATGAACATAGGTGATAGTACAAACGAAGATTTCTCGGTAGACGGAGAGCTTTACCTTCTGGCTCAGCTCTCTTTTCGTCACAACAGTGCGGTACAGCGACTGCAATACCGCCCCTGCTGCTCCCATTCTCTGGCTGATCTCCTGCTCCGTCCTCCCCTCACCCGTGAACAAGACCCCAAAATACTTAAACTCCTTCACCTGGGGCAAAGTATCATTCCCAACTTTGACTGCACACTTATTATTATTATTATTATTCCTTTGTTAAAAGTATAACGTGTTAAACAGTTCTATATTTTGCGCTATGGCGTGTTTGTTCTGTAACAGGAGTCTCCGATTCTCTCCTGCTCTTTAGTAAACTGAAAATGCACTTTCAGCTCGGGATACCGATTTTATCCGACCAGGAGAGAGAACAAAATACAGATTAAATAAGTCAAATTGGAAGTGATGGCACTATAAGAAAAGGGGCGGACAAAAATGGAACCATGAACACTAACATTTTGAAGATGATAAAATGGGTATTCTCCTGATTGGCTGAAATTTGTCATTTATTTTCCTGGTGGAAAAAGCAGAGTAGAGGTGGGAGGGGATAGGGAGTAGAGATAAGGTCCAGCAAGGACATCAATCATGTGTGTTACGTTTATGTATGGAGAAAACATCTGTGCGTTCTGAAGTTCTGGGAGAGCTGAGTGACTATAGTTAGTAACCACTTAAACCCTCTTAGTGAAAAATTGGCCTCATGATGGCGCTCTAACAGGCAGATGTGGAAAATGAAGGGCAAAGGTTTTTCCTTGGCCTCTAGGGAGTGCATACACAGTTGTACACAGTACAGTGCAGTTATAGGTGAAATCATGAATAGGCCTGTTATAGCGCCACCATGAGGCTGATTTGAATTATTTTTAAGTGGCATTTCTTCCTCTGCCATAGTGGGAATGTGCATGCATAATTTCACAGAAATTGCACACTGTGTTCAAGATTTGAGGAATTTTGTTAAAAATGGAACAATCCTGCAAAGGTTAGCCAATTGGGATGGAATATGGGAAAGCGGACAGATCCATGTTGATCAGAGGACTATGGAGATAGTGTATACTGATTTGTGTGATAAAATGTGTACGTGTAATGTACAGAAATGTGTTTTGCCAAAATCGAGAGAGGGAAGAGATTGGCGTGGAAAGGATGTTCAGTCTGTCAGTGTGTGAGCCACTCGGGGGCAGCAGCACTTATGAAGTTTTGATTTTGCATCAGCCAATGGCAGTTCAATGGCAGCACACACATACACACTTGCAAGCGCAAAAGCATGCATGTATGCATGCACGCACGCACCCATCCGCCCACACCCACCCATAAATTTCATTTGGAGTAACTTTACACGACCCACAAGTCAACCGCAATCAACCAAAAACTACAGAACATGTCCGAAAGCATAATCGTCTGTCGGGTGGAAACCTCATGTCCAAAACTGTCACTTTCCAGGATTCAAAATGACAAAATAGCAGATCTACAACCTCGAAACGTGCCGCGAAAAATATCTGCTACTTTTGATTAGATTTTTTACGCTGTAGTATGATCAAGTAATTAAAAAAACAAAACAAACATAAAAATATGGAAGTTTCTGCCCCGATAGCAACGATATTCTACACTGTCTATATTAAGACATGACCGAGTTATTCCTCACGAGTCTGAGAAACACACAGTCCTGTTCACTTGCTGTGGGACTATAAAAGCCACCACTGCATGTCTCTAGTGTGCTGCTTTATTTTTTTTCTTCTCCATGTCAAATCAGCCACTAAACCAGTGCGGACAGGATAAGCACATAAGTACACAGGGACGTATGAACTGTGGAAACCACCGACACGATCACCACCCCCCCCCCCCCCCCCTCCATGGGGAAGCCACACTGTCTCTCCACAGGAACAGAGCCAGGGCCCCCCCTGCATGGTGTAGCCCAGGCTTAGTCGCTGACCACACACACACACACACACACACACACACACACACACACACACACACACACACACACACACACACACACACACACACAGCCACCACTGATGAATGAAAAGCAAACTAACTACTTGGGGAATGGGTGGGGGGGGAAACAAAATACATATACACTGTTTCCAGTCTAGGATTGCTGAGGTTTACCTCAAGAAGGCTCAACTCCACCACTGGGAGGGGGAGGGGGGGTTACACTTGGAGCCACTACAGTAGTGAGTATAGCTTACCCTAGCGGAGGCCCTGCTAGCATGGTGATTGACTTCATAGCGATAAACAAGGTCCATCTGTGTCACAGAGCCCGACTGATGCCAGATCTTTGGGAACGATGTCGATCTATCTTGATGTGACAGTCCTAGACTAAGTGGTTTCTCAAACTTTTATATTTCAAGGACCCTGTGGCAACGGGGTAAAGTCTCACCTTTTATTATTTAAGTTGTAAATCATGTTTGACATGAGTTACTACAGTGCTTCCTACTGTGCTGACCAGTGGGGAAGGACCCGATTGTAGCATGAGGCTGCCTTTTATAGTGCCTGACTCCATTGTAGGGAGCATGCTCATTGCTCAGTCCATCCCCACTGGATCAGACCAGCTGTAGGTTTTTGTAAATATGTGAATTATTGTGGATAATGTGTAATGATTTAAATGTGAATTATACAAGGGTTAAATGTGATTATGTGTTAAAGTAGTTATCGTCTCTGGACATGGGGCTGTTATAAATAATTGTGGAATCAATTAGGGTTGGTATGCTTAGGGTTGGGCCTATACTAGCCTATATTTAAGAAGGGGGACCTGCCACTGTTCGGCAGTCGATGTAGGGCTGTAGACCAGGAGGGCCAACCTATTCAGCCATTGTAAATAGTGTGTTGTACGGTTTTTGGGACACCATTTTTGCCACTTCTGGACACTTGAAAGGTGAATGAATAAAACAGTTTTTTTTGCTTAAGAGGACTCTGGCTTGCTATTTTGAGTATCCTGCTAATTTGAACATTTTTTAGGTTTTGAGAACTGTGTCACGTGCCTTTTGAGCACATACTACCCTCACTCAAGGTCCATTTGGGACTCCCCCTCAAAGAACCAGTGCCGGCTCCAGAAAATCGTGACTGGGGGGACTATGGGCGGGCTGGCTATTTAGAGGGATGGGGCTAATGAATGTGGGTTTATTGCGAACGCAGTGAGCCACTTACTATGAGACCCTGCTGCTCATGTCTGTGTGTCTGTCCCGCTGTGACACCACCCGCCCGCCACCAGAGGGCGCAGCTGTAGCACACACACACACACACACACACACACACACACACACACGGGCGCAGCTGTAGCACACACACACACACACACAGGGCGCAGCTGTAGCACACACACACACACACACACACACACACACACACACACACACACACACAACCACACACACACACACACACACACAACCACACACACACGAGCTGCGTTCGCTTCCCGCGTTTGCGCGTCTTACTTGTATATAGAAGTCAGTCAATTGGGCTTGTGGGGAGGGGGGCTTAGGGGGGGCTAAGCCTCCACCAGAGGGGGCCAAAGTCCCCATAGCCGTCCCTGCAAAGAACCCTGAGCATCCCTAAAGACAGTGGTTCTCCCTTTGAAAACCACTGTCCTAGACCACCGATTCACCAATGCTTTGGCTGATATTTTAACAATTGACAATTTTCATAATACAACAGGTCGTTTCGAGGAAGCAATCTGATTGGTTGAAGTAGCCATCTAACCGTGCTTAATGCCTGCTTTTCTCCCAGAGCGGAGCAGACTTAGTTACCAGTTAGGGTAACTGTTGCATTATCGCAATATTACACTCCATGGCCGTACTTTACAGTCATTAATGGCACTTAAAATAGCTTAAATTTCGGCTTTAGCAGACTCTCTTATCCAGAGTGACTTACAATAAGCAAGGTAAACCCATCAAACGCAGAGACACAGGGCCCTGTCTTATACATTAAGCCTAATCTTATTAGGCCTTATTTTGAAAACATTTACAAATAGAGAAAATAACCTGGCATACCGGTACCCTGTGTGTGTGTGTGTGTGTGTGTGTGTGTGTGTGTGTGTGTGTGTGTGTGTGTGTGTGTGTGTGTGTGTGTGTGTGTGTGTGTGTGTGTGTGTGTGTGTGTGTGTGTGTGTGTGTGTGTGTGTGTGTGTGTGTGTGTGTGTGTGTGCCACAATGCGACACACTGTGAGCTTGTAGATCTGCTACTTTCACTATTTTAATTCAAATTAAATAACAATTAAAGGAACAGTTTGCTTGGTCATACAAGGGTTTTTCCAGCCGACACCAACAATGACAAATGCGCTATCATTTTGTCCTATGTGCTCCATAAACCACATAGGAGAGTGTTTGTGTTGTTCCGTCTCATTTACTTCAGGGGTAAAACCCCGCTCTTTATTTTGATGCTAACCCTAGTGCGCGAGTAAGCTAGAAAGTAAACCAAATTAGAGACAGATCTACACAGAATCAAGTGAGAACACTTATTTGTTATCACTCGGAGAGCTCCCAGCGCAGTAACCAGGGATTTACTGAGTCTTGTACAACTGTTTACAATGGCCAGTTAATTGGCTGGTTTCACTGGGGGAGGATTTAGAGACACAGGTTTTCAAAGTGGGGTCGGCGGCCCCCAGCGGGGGACACAAGGGGGGTGGGGGGAGAGGGGGGGTGGTTGGAAAGGAGAGGGGGGTGGACACACATAACAACTGCATAGATATATTACAGTACACAATTCCAATGAAATCAATGATGATGATTTTTGTCAATTTTACATTTTCAAAATTCTTCCAACGCAGATCTACAAGCTAACAGTGCGTTGAAATGTTACATATTGTGAGCTTAATTGTGGATTGGCAGTTTTTTCATTTGTATTGTATTGTATTGTATTTTTCTTTTCTTTTTTTTGCCATTTCACAATAGGCTTATGAGTCTATGAGCTATGGCTATTTGTGAGTCCTTGACATGGAAACCCTGTATTCAGATGATAGTGTGGCTGTGGGGAGAGAGAAAGAAAGAGAGAGAGAGAGAGAGAGAGAGAGAGAGAGAGAGAGAGAGAGAACGAGAGGAGAAAAACAGACCAAACAGACAGAAACTGCGTTTCCAACGGACATACGGATGATGGAAGCGAGATTAGAAACTAAGTTTCTAACAGTTAGAAACTGCGCAACAGGGAAATGTTGACAGAGGAGAAGGCAAAGATAGATGGAGCAGACAGATAGAGCCAGAGCCAGTTGAAAGATAAACCGTTGAAAAAGAGAAACAGACACTAAGTGCAAAGATATGAAGACTAGAGGCCACGGAGAGCTGGAAGCAGAGAGGGCTATCCTGCTTGCACTGGGCTCCGCTCCCACTCAACGTTCTCTCTCATTAGCCAAAGCCAGTTTCTCTGGACTGGGGTCAGTGGCTGTTCAACATAATGCAGTCCTCTCCTCAACGCCCCTCTTGCCAAAGCCAAGGAAACGAAGCCGTACAGCATTTCGTTGCTGTTGGGCAGAAACCTCTTATCTCCATACTGTATATTAAAGTATTAGTTTTTTCTTTAAATTAATGTCCTACTTGATTATACAGTGTCACACAAGATAATCAAAAGTAGCAGATCAAGAATCTCGCTTTGAGCTGGTTGGTCATTGAATTTGATCCTGAACTTATTGCCGCTATTGCCAAAACGTCAACATAAAATCTGCACACCAGAATGATGCTCCCCTTGCGCGTAATGTTTAACGTTTGGAGCCGGGAGGCTCTTCCTCAGACCAATTAAGTCTGAGGATGTTGTAATGTAATGCCATATACACATACTGTATTACTGTAGATACAAGAGTGTCGCACAAGAATAGCAGATCTACAAGCTGACAACGCCTCGGGATGCGAGGGGTTGTGAGCTTGTAGCCAGGCTTTTTTCACTATTTTATTATTATTATCTTTTAAATAATAATAAAAAAGGAACTGTTTTGGACTTACAAGGTTTACACCCGACGCTACGCTAATACCTTCATCGACTCAGACTCAAAGAGGATTGGAGGCACAATGGACCGCTGGCACATGAAGCGACAGCGTACTAAAGTGGAGGGGTTTAGAAGACGGGGCCGACAATGATGTCAGCTCTGTCACTTTGCTCCCTGGAAAGAGCTGAAGAGCGGGGAGTGGAGCGGAGTGTTTGCAGGTTTCTAGGGAAGACACACTTTCCGTGCGTCCTTAATTTGGCAGAGGCACTCATGTTGCTGAAGGCTGTGGGGCTTATTGCATTTTAAATGCATCCCAACATGACTTCTTCAAGCCCTATTTTTGTTCATCACTATAGGGTTGGCATCCAGAACCGGAGGAACCAGATCCAGCAATGCGAGGAACCCGAATTGGTTCCATCACATTTGGAACCGGATCACACTGTTAAAGCTGGCATGTGAAGTGGACTTCACGTCTGCTGTACCAGGGGTTCTCAACCTGTGGGTCACCAATTTATTTTGCGCCCCCCCCCCCCCCCCCCCAAAAAAAAAGAAAAGAAAAAGAAAGAATAAAAACTTTTTTTTTGTAACTGAATGGCTGGAAAATGGAAATTAAGAGCTTACATAGTACACATATAGTGCATACATAAACTTTCCTTATTGATTATATCTGGTTTCCGTAATTATTTATGATGTATTTTCGCTATTATTATTGTAGCGGTCAATTCGTATAGGGGGTGGAGAGGAGAGGAGTCGCGAGACACGGCCAAAGCCTTTCCGGGGGTCCCCAGCCAAACACGTTGAGAACCCTGGCCTGTGCTATACAATTACAATACCGGCGGTTCTCAAACTTTTTTTAAATTTCAAGAACCACCATAACTCTGACACACACCAATGGACTCGTCCATGGACTTGTCCATTTGGTTGCAGAGGGAATCGATAAGGAACCGGAATCATACAAAATCGTAAAAGGATCCAAAGTTCCAAACCCTACATTAGACAATGTCCCAAATGTCAGCTTTGCAGCGCAATCCCTGAAATCTTCATTAGCTGCTGCATGTGTGCTCACTGCTTACTGCGTATCGCATGTGTCTCAGCCCTCAAAAGCTGTTGACATACAGTATGTGTACACCGTCTCTGTATGCAGTGAGCTACATTCTGTGTAACCTAAGCGAGGGAAGACCTTACCATACTCTGCGTCATTGAAGGTCCCTGCCAAGGTCTTACACGAGGAGTTGTCCCCGCCGCACACGCCACACTTGTCATTCCTGGCCTTGGAGTTGAGAACGTGGTCGCAGCCGGCCTGCTGCATATTCACAGACATGGAGAAAGTTGCGATATGGATTTTGTCCAGTGTATATTCAAATATACACTGGACAATATACATAACAAATGTGTACAATATATATATGTATTCCTCTTTGTTTTGTATTTGTTGTTGAGAATACTGAATGTATTATTGTGCACATTTGTTATGCTACGTTGATGTGATTTGAATACATAGGACCACGATAGAAACAAATTCCTACAGGACTGGTTTGAGCTATGCTTTTAGTCATAGTGTCATAGTGTACACAAGGTACAATAACACTAACAGTATTTAACCAACCAATCAATCATTCATTTCAAATGTTTTCAAATGAATCTACAGTTGATTGAGTGTGTGTTTGTTGTGTGTCTATAGATACCCGACAAAGGCCTTGAACACAGATGTCGTAGGTGTCTGGGCCACACGGCGTGCCGTCGATGACGCGGTCCTTCAGCTGGTAGTAGGCCATGGTACCCACAACCCGACAGAAGAGCTTACATCGATCCTTCATTAGAACTGCACGGGAAACGGAAACAAACGGGAAACAGAGCAGAAAAACTGAATCAAAGCTCACAAGAGTGACCATATATGGTCACGCCTTGTGACATCATGCCTCCATATATAGTCACGCCTCGTGACATCACGCCTCGTGACATCATGCCTCGTGACACGTCACGCCACCATATATGGCCATCTCCATACATGAAGATCACGACACTGACCTCATCTAACCCTGGATAGCCATACATGGAGAAGACTGGATCATTACCTAGATCTGCATATATGGAGCTGGCCAGCAACTCTATATATGACCTCAAACCACAAACGCTTAGATCTCCATATATGGAGCTGACCTGTTCTGACATTCCATATGTTGATCCCACCCCACCCGTCCTTCCTGTTCTGACATTCCATATGTTGATCTGACCTCATCAAACCCTGTACACCCAAGACACGCTCCATACAGTATATGGCCAGTACAGAATTCTTTCCATATGTTGATCTGACCCCCCCATGCCAAAGCGCCAGCACTCGCCCAGCAGTCTGCCGTCTGCTGCCACCCAGGCGGATGCGTGCACGCGTTCTCGCCCTCAGGACATCTTACTGGTAAATAATAAGAGAGGGGAGTATTCAACCTATAGTCTTTACTTGGCTCTGGCATAGTGGAAAAGAAAACGACCGCAAATGTATTTACATTTTTTGGCAGAGCTAGATTAGCCCAAATTATATCAGTTATTTGGAGAAATCACTCTCTATTTGACAGGGCACTGATGCCGGCGTGCTGTCTTGTTTGCTTGTACAGCATGAAACTGGATGAATGAATGGTTCACAGAGGGACGAATGGCACGCTGCTGCCGCTCGGCCAGAATCTCGTGGTCTTTGCCAGATGGCAATCTGCAGTGTAGCTCTAAGCAAACCATCCCAGTAAGGAATGGGATACTTTGTAGAGCAGGGCGCTCGGCCAGCCCAGGGGACTGATATGTGTGGGTGGGGCCGCATGCTCTCTGCAGACACCCCCCCCCCCCCAACCCCTATCATGGCCATGACTCAGTGAAATAAATAGCTTCTGTCAAACAACATCCCATTCCCACGTCGAAGGGGAAGATAATTTGTCAAAGCTGGACAAAAATGTAGGAACGTTTGAATGGGGAGACCTTTATAGTTTCATCTTGTGTCTTTACATTGATGATAATGAGCCATTTGGCGCAATTGTGCATTCCTTTTCGCACTCCCTAACAGAGATTTGAAATAAGGAAGCATGATAGAGGGAATCAGCGCTGGGGCAACCGCTGAAGGGGATTATGAAGTGCCCGGCCGGTAAAGTGCTTTGGGTGAAAACGTCCTCTCAGTTCAGGGTTGTTTCATCTGGAATGATCTACCTTTGTCCATAAGAGATTGTACTTCATTTCCATCCTTTAAATTCAATCAAAAAAAGAATCGAATGGTTACTCGACAACCAAACCTGAGACCATGAACTACAGAACAGATATCAATTATAATTAACCACGTACAGTGTGTGTGTGTGTGTGTGTGTGTGTGTGTGTGTGTGTGTGTGTGTGTGTGTGTGTGTGTGTACTCACTGCCACTGTACTTGGGGACCCAGCGGACGGTGGGAGGTAGACCGTTGATGTTGAAGTGCTTGCCGTCAAAGTGGGAGCACTGCTCCTCGCGGAAGTCCTTCTGCCCTCGCGGACACGGCTCCGTGTTGCACGAGCGGAACTTCATCCTGCGCCCCACGCAGAACTTACCGCCGTTCCTTGGCCTGGAAAGTAAAGATCATGGCGGATGAATTTGAAAAAAGCTAAATACAATGTCAATGACTGAAACGTTTTGTGCAAGTGTTTCAGTAGACCTTCAATGAGATTGAAGGATACTTATCATGAATAAAAATGTTACATATTATTTTATACATTGTGATGGCACATGAAATGTATACCTCCTGGAATTCAGCCTCCACGTCAATCATTCATAAATCCCAACAATGTGTTAGGCTATTGACCACAAAATATGCGCATAAGAATATTAGTATAACGTCGCTGTCAGGCAGACACCTCGTACCTCCATGTTTATTTTTGAGTGGAGCAACCACTCCAAGGAACAGCAATGTCCGTGTGTCCGTGTCCGCCTACCTATGTGACGTTAATGAGCACCAGTATGACTATTAGTACCAGTAGGGGCGCTGTTGTGCCAGAAACAGAGAGAGAGAGAGTGCTGAACTGTAGCCTGCTAATGAGAGAGAGGGGGGGGGGGGTGCACCACTCAGTTTACACAGGTGTGATCTTTTTTGTCAGCGTCGCATAAAAGTAGTGAAAATAGCCGATCTACAAGCTTGTAGATCATGTTTTTTTGTTTTTTTAATAGCGCTTTAGGACATACTAAGTGTTTCAGTAGACCTTCAATGAGATTGAATGGTAGGCAGAGAAATACACAATAATACATATATTTGGCAATCTATTTGGCATACTAAAATATCTAAAACCACACACACACACACACACACACACACTTGCAACTCACAGAGGTTTTATTTATCGCTCTTGTTCACGTGCAGCAGCGCTGTTGTGGACCGTTGTTGCTTGTTTAGTCTCATTAGATTCTTACTCAAGGTGTGTTATGGGTTTGGATTGTTACCACACGGCTTTGTTATGTCTGACTCTGAGACTCAGATTCTTCCCAACGTTGTCATGTCCGTTTAGCATAAGCGCGACTTTGGGCTTGTTTTTCCTGTAAATATTAAGTCATATCGCTAATCTCCCCCCCCCGTGTGTGTAGCCTACAGTATGTGCGTGCGTGAGATCACGCGTCCTGGTCGCTTCTTTCTGTTGCTTTGTTTTAGTAGAACCTGTCAGTTTGTTTCTCTCACAACAATCTGTCAATCTGGCGTGTTTCTTACTCGGGCTTGTTGCAGTCTCTGGCGGTGCTCCGGGTGCCTCCGCCACAGGAGCGGGAGCAGGCGCTGTATGGCCCCCAGGGGCCCCACTCCCCGTGCACGGGCCGCAGGTCCAGCTCCTTGTTCACGCACATGCCGTGTTTGCAGTACTGCCAAGGAACAAGGAATTACACAAATTATGAAATCAAATCAACTCACATGAATAGTTTCTGACTGGTTGGAATGACGTTGGTGTGACGCAAGTACAGGGGTGTCAACTATTTGGAATTGTCACTTCAGTTTAACCACTTAGACCAGGGGTGGGCAACTTTGACCTCACATGAATAGTTTCTGACTGGTTGGAATCATCACGTCCACGATGTTTCACAAGTTAATGTATTGGGTCAAATTACTATGAAAACACATGAAACTTTGTGTTTTTGTCACGTCTCTCACAACAATCCCCGTCTGCCTGGTCACCCCAGGCAAGCCCCCAGGTCATCGTGACATCAGCCCCCTGGTCACCCCAGGCAAGCCCCCAGGTCATCGTGACATCAGCCCCCTGGTCACCCCAGGCAAGCCCCCAGGTCATCGTGACATCAGCCAACTGGTCACCCCAGGCAAGCCCCCAGGTCATCGTGACATCAGCCCCCTGGTCACCCCAGGCAAGCCCCCAGGTCATCGTGACATCAGCCCCCTGGTCACCCCAGGTCAGTGTGACATCAGCCCCCTGGACACCCCAGGCAAGCCCCCTGCAGGTGTCCAGGTCATCGTGACATCAACTCCCTGGTCACCCCAGGCAAGCCCCCAGGTCATCGTGACATCAGCCCCCTGGTCACCCCAGGCAAGCCCCCAGGTCCCCAGGTCGTCACATCATCATGACATCAAGGACCATATAATATAGCTCGAACCAGTGCTGGTTGTCTCATTAGATCTCGCTGTAGTGGTGTCCGATCCAAACTTAACCGGGATGCAGAAATGTGACCAAATTTGCCCGAGGAACTGCCATTGCTTTTTTTTTTAATTTTGTCTTTTCATGTCATATGAAAGCAGGGAATCATAGCTTCAAATTGACATATTGGTTGTTCAGTTTGACTCACCAGTTTTGAAGATATGGCTTATAGAGTAATGTCTTGCAGAAAACAGGCTTGAAAGGTTAACTTCTGTGGTCTCTAACATTACACGCTACATGTTTAAGCATTTATTTCATATTTACATGTCAATTTCAGCTCTGACACTTATTTCAGACATGCTCTAGTCTGCCTGTGCTATTAACTCATTTTGAAAGTGAAAAGCTGGAATTTGTGCGATGGCTGGCTCTCAGTCAAATCTGGTCACAAATGTCTAACCCAACGATATCCGGTTTGTAAATCCAGATATCACTGAGGACAATTGGGTTGTAAGGCCAAATATCCTGTCTCGTATTTTCTTACTGAGCCACTGCAGGTGAATTTCTCCTGAGATGTACCTGCTATGGTCTCAGATTTGAACTTGTCTTGCTTTCGTCTAGAGTCCATTGTTTGTGCAAGCATTTGAAATTACAAAAAAGAACCCCAAAGGATACTTATCATGAATAAATGTATGTATGTTACATATTATTTTATACATTGTGATGGCACATGAAATGTATACCTACTGGAATTCAGCCTCCATGTCAATCATTCATAAATCCCAACAATGTGTTAGGTTATTGACCACAAAATATGTGCATAAGAATATTAGTATAACGTCGCTGTCAGGCAGACACCTCGTACCTCGTACTTTTTTTTGTCAGTGTCGCATAAAAGTAGTGAAAATAGCCGATCTACAAGCTTGTAGATCACGTTTTTTATTTTTAAATAGCGCTTTTGGACATACTAGGTTTCCGCCTGTCAGTGACGAGAAATGGGGAGGGGAGGGGGGGGGTGCGATGTGACAGCGTAATCAAACGAGGTGCAACGCGCCGACGAACCCCTTGCCAAGGAGTGCTATAACAAAGCAAAGCAACCGGCGGAGACATTTCCCCTTTTGGTGTGTAACCGAATCCCCTCCTCGGTGGCTAAGATAGCAGAGGGTCCTGTTCAGCGAAAGAATGCGGGACAAGACGGCGTCTGTCTGGGTGCTGTGGACGGGGAACACAGGCAGGGCACGAGGCACCGGCGGCACCGCGATAAGAACAAAACTCCAGGAAACCCTAGAGTTGTGATAACAAAGGCCCGACACAAGCTCATTACTGGGCCCGACTTCAGGAGCAGATATTATTATAACCTGTATGACCTGAAGACATGCAGGATGCTGCCTTAAGGACGCAGGGGGTCTTTCTTTAGAATGGCTCATAGAGGGGTTCAAGGTGTGTGTGTGTGTGTGTGTGTGTGTGTGTGTGTGTGTGTGTGTGTGTGTGTGTGTGTGTGTGTGTGTGTGTGTGTGTGTGTGTGTGTGTGTGTGTGTGTGTGTGTGTGTGTGTGTGTTAAGGGGGGGGGGGGGCATCAGGGGGCGCCAAATGGAAAGGAAAATGAAAAAAATAATAATAATAATAATAATAATAAGGGTAATAATAATACTAATAATGTGGCCATTTTCAATTTGGCATCCCTGTTTTAGGCATTGTTAATGTGCTAAAAGTTCAAAAATAGCGCATAGGAGCTTAGGGGGGCTTTTCTTTTCTTCGTAAATGTATGCAGTGTGTTGTGAGCTTGTAGATCGGCTAAATTCACTATTTTTTATAATAATAATAACAAAAGAGGAACCATTTTGGTCATACAAGGTTTCCACCCGACTCATTCCAAAGGGACCCCTGCCTAGTGAAGTCTATTATGAGACATTAGAATCTGCCACTTCGGAGCAACACGGTGAGCTCTCTGTGTTTTAAACTGTTAAACTACAGTAGAAAAAGTGGTCTCCACCAGGAGGATAGGAGTGTTTGTGATACTGATACCGATAATGTAAAGAAATTTGTTTTGCAAAATTCTGTCTCATGGTGGCGCTATAATTAAGTGGCATTTTTCCTCAGCGTAGTGAGTATGTGCATGCGTCATTTCACAGAAATCACACGCTGTCTTCATGATTTGAGCCATTTTGTTCTAAACGGGTCAGTCATGCAAACTTTTTACAAAATCGTGGGATAAAAATTTAAGAATTAAAAAGCTAACTTTAGATGTCAATCGTAGCCAATCAGGATGGAATATGAAAAATGTAACAGATCTGTTGAATATAGAGATAGTGTATACCGATTTGGCATCAGATCGGGCCAACGGTGCCGGAGATTAGCTGTATGGACGGATGGACACACGGACAGACGTAGTGCAAAACATACTCTCTCTCCATGCCTTCGGCCTGGTCGAGACAAAAACCAGGGAGCAATTAACAATCAATCAAAATCCATCTCAAAGTCATCAGGGAAGACGAGAAAAAAAGCCAAAGTTGGCCAGTTGTGTACTGTATGTGAGCCTCGGGTGCACACCTGCAAAGTATGCAAACACGCACAAGCAACACACATGGCGGCTAGCTAGCTAGCACTGCCTGTATGTGTGCAACTGCAAAACATTTGAACGTGTAATGATGGAGTGTAAAGTCTACGCACAGCGACAGACAGGTGTTAACCGCTGGAGGCTCACAGGACTAAACAACCTACAAACTGTTCCACCATAACATCCCCAGACATGGCCTTGAGTAATGACTCGGCCATTTTACTCTTTTCCTCCCTTTTCCCTCATGCAACTGCACTGACATTTCCCCCAAAAAGTCAGAGAACAGCCTTAGTTGATGAATTTAAAGTGCAATTCGTATAATGAGGCATGAATAAGGAATGTGCTAAAACAAACCACCTCACATGAGTGGATGGAAATGGCTTCCACACTGCGATAAAGGGGAAATAGGTGCTGGCCCCTTTTTGCGGGTGATTAAAAAAGTTAAAGCTACACTCCGGGACTTCTTTTAATGACTAAAAGGATATATCAGTGGTTCTCAACCTTTTCTGGATCAGGGACCACACATCGTGAAAGCATTTGGCGTTTGTGGCCCACCCATCTGACCTCTCAACACGGAGGCCTGTATTTTCAGAGCATGTTGATTTCAATGATCAATGTACCGATTGTGTTACACCTTGGATCAATGGATCAAATATGGTATACATTTTTTACTATTAAATGATATATCATAATTCAAATCATAGTGTTTTTGGGGGGCCCACAGGTTGAGAACGAGTGCCTTAGGCGCACCTATTGGCTGATGATGTTAATCGACCAGACGCCGCACCAAATTGGTACACAGGGTCCTCAATCCAAAACCTTTGCTGCAGTCTGGTCGACGTTTGCGATTACCTCTCACAAAACCTTTGTTTGTGATTACCTCTCACAAAACCTTTGTTTGTGATTACCTCTCACTAAACCTTTGTTTGTGATTACCTCTCACTAAACCTTTGTTTGTGATTACCTCTCACTAAACCTTTGTTTGTGATTACCTCTCACTAAACCTTTGTTTGTGATTACCTCTCACAAAACCTTTGTTTGTTACCTCTCACTAAACCTTTGTTTGTGATTACCTCTCACTAAACCTTTGTTTGTGATTACCTCTCACTAAACCTTTGTTTGTGATTACCTCTCACTAAACCTTTGTTTGTGATTACCTCTCACTAAACCTTTGTTTGTGATTACCTCTCACTAAACCTTTGTTTGTGATTACCTCTCACAAAACCATTGTTTGTGATTACCTCTCACAAAACCATTGTTTGTGATTACCTCTCACAAAACCATTGTTTGTGATTACCTCTCACAAAACCATTGTTTGTGATTACCTCTCACAAAACCTTTGTTTGTGATTACCTCTCACTAAACCTTTGTTTGTGATTACCTCTCACAAAACCATTGTTTGTGATTACCTCTCACAAAACCTTTGTTTGTGATTACCTCTCACTAAACCTTTGTTTGTGATTACCTCTCACTAAACCTTTGTTTGTGATTACCTCTCACTAAACCTTTGTTTGTGATCACCTCTCACAAAACCTTTGTTTGTGATTACCTCTCACTAAACCTTTGTTTGTGATTACCTCTCACTAAACCTTTGTTTGTGATTACCTCTCACTAAACCTTTGTTTGTGATCACCTCTCACTAAACCTTTGTTTGTGATTACCTCTCACAAAACCTTTGTTTGTGATTACCTCTCACTAAACCTTTGTTTGTGATTACCTCTCACAAAACCTTTGTTTGTGATTACCTCTCACTAAACCTTTGTTTGTGATCACCTCTCACAAAACCATTGTTTGTGATTACCTCTCACTAAACATTCGGATTGTAGCTTTTAAGAGTCAAAGAAATGAAAAGAAAATGGGAAACTGGCATGAGAAACATTCTGAGGCAATTGTCAGAGACATGGGGAAGTGGGCAGTTTGGGGCAGATTGACTTCTAGCTTAGATAAATACACCATTGCTACTGAGTGCCCTAAAAATAAAGCCCCCCCCCCCCCCCACACACACACACACTTCAGCTCTGGCTGTCAGCCAAGCCCCCACCCACCCTTCCCATGGGAGACTGTGAGGGCCGAGACTGGTAGACCACCGCAGCGCAGCCAGCCGGTGGGACCTGAGGAGCTGTCAAACACGAGGCGGACTGGCTGTCACACAAAGACCAAAGACCCTGTAAGCCTTTAAGGCATTACACCCCCCCCCCCCCCAGTACCCCCCCACACTCCCCACACTCCCCACACTCCCCACTGGCTCCATGTGTTTACAGCCATTTTGTTTGGCTTGAAAAGGTGATGCAGGTGAAAGGAAGAAAGAAAGAAAGAAAGACCCAACCAACCAACCAACGGAGGGGGAAAAGGAAGGGGAGGAAACATCTGTGTGGGATCGGGGTGTGTGTGTGTGTGTGTGTGTGTGTGTGTGTGCAGAGGGGGCATGCTCGCTTAGGGTCTGGAGGCATCTGGAGGCCACACTCAATTCATCTGTCCGAGGAGGACAAATACGGCCCGAGGAGATGCTGATGTGAAAGGCAAGCCCCGTGGAAGTCCCCGGGCAGCACAGCACCGCACCGATGGATCTTACAAAGGTTGTCAGATTGTGTGCCCTCAATTGGGAGCGCGGTGAGACATTTAAGGGTCTTGTGAGAAAAACCTATCCAGCTGTTGCGCGCATGTGTTTCAAATTAGGAATTTCACACATGCATGCGGCGCGCGCACACACACAGACACACATTCTTGCTGACTCATCGACACATTCAAACACACGCGCGTGCACACACGCACGCACATTCAGCACACACGTAAAAACATACTGTATATATACACAACTCCCAAAGTATACGCATACAGTATATGTAATATATATTCTTATGTTTTTGGGGTCGCTCAGGTGGCGCAGTGGTAAAGTATATACCTGCCCACCACGCGGAGTCTGGGCGTTCAAATCCAACCGAGGTGTATCTGGCTTTGTCGAGCTTTGTCTGTACGAACACAATTGGTCCGTGTTCGGGGGGGGGGGTGTTGGGGCCCGGGAGGAGTGGCTCTACGTCCTCCAGGTGGGGGCTCCTCGCTGGCAGGTGAGCCAGTAGGTTATGTGTGTGGCAGTGTGGGGAGGAATTCATTGACATCCAGACTACATTGAGGATAGAATCAGGATGAAAAGCAACAAACAAACAAAGGAGTAGGGAATTGTAACCCAGTAGCACCCTTACAGTGCTTAGAAGGGGTAGGGTGTTGTAAGTTAACCCAGTACCCTCCATACAGTGCTTAGAAGGGGTAGGGTGTTGTAAGTTAACCCAGTACCCTCCATACAGTGCTTAGAAGGAGTAGGGTGTTGTAAGTTAACCCAGTACCATCCATACAGTGGTTAGAAGGGGTAGGGTGTTGTAAGTTAACCCAGTACCATCCATACAGTGGTTAGAAGGGGTAGGGTGTTGTAAGTTAATCCAATACCATCCATACAGTGCTTAGAAGGGGTAGGGTGTTGTAAGTTAACCCAATACCATCCATACAGTGCTTAGAAGGGGTAGGGTGTTGTAAGTTAACCCAGTACCATCCATACAGTGCTTAGAAGGGGTAGGTTGTTGTATTGTAAGTTAACCCAGTACCATCCATACAGTGCTTAGAAGGGGTAGGGTGTTGTAAGTTAACCCAGTACCATCCATAAAGTGGTTAGAAGGGGTAGGTTGTTGTAAGTTAACCCAGTACCATCCATACAGTGCTTAGAAGGGGTAGGTTGTTGTACTGTAAGTTAACCCAGTACCATCCATACAGTGGTTAGAAGGGGTAGGTTGTTGTAAGCACAGCAGCATCTGCTCCCAGGTCATCAGCTGGCTGCTCTGGAAGTTTTAGCGCCCTGTAATTGGCAGGAAGCTACACAGGGAACCTGTGAACCTAAGCCATACATCACTGCAGGAATGAGAGGGCAGGGGATTGATATTTTTCTGTTTTTTTAAGGCCCTCTCCGGCCGGCTCTTTCATTTTGACACGTACGTTTCCAAAAGGCATCATCTTTCATGTCCCTGGGTCGTTCTTGCAGCTCCGGATTTGGCCTTGGCTTTGGCCACGAGACTGATATAGCTGGGTCTAGACCCCCCATTTCCAGAGAGATCTCCTTTAAGATGCCCCTTTATAGATGGATCTCCTTTCAAGTCAAAATTTCTGCAGACTGAGACCCACAATCCTTTCCTATAGTTTCACACTATACATGTTTCTAATAATGTTGACGGCATAATTACGAAGGGTTCAGGGTTTACCTTACAACAGACAGACAGACAGAGAGAGAGACAGACAGGGGTTACCGGTGCAGAGAGAGACTTCACGGAGCCAAAGTTTGAGATTGTTTACAGAGCTCTGCATGGGAGGGCTGCCGCTGGAAACAAGTGCAGCTATAACTGAACCCGAAGTACACAGACTCATCTTTCAGCCCAAGCATGCATATTTCCTCTGTTCAACGCATACTTCCATGCACTCTTTCCTCATGTTTCAAGGGTAGGACAGTAGGACGCCTAACAGAGCATGATGAAATCCAAGTCACTCCTTTCTTCTAACCTTCCCTTCCCTCCTCCTCTCACTCTTCTCTTCAGTGCTCTTCTCTCTTCTCCTCCTCCATTCCATCCTGTCCTATCCCTTGCTTGTCTCTTTGTCGAAGCGGAGTGGAAAAGCTGTCATTACCATGAATGAGTGGTTTGGCATCCATCAGCTCAGCTGTGTCATTCACCTGTACTTTTGCGAGACACTTTTACCTTTGGTCTCTTCCTCTCTCATTTTACGTCAACAAACACATGCCTATATGCTCTTTCAACAGCCTCCACTACAGTACGCTGCAGTACAATACAGGTTGTACTGCAGGATACGGATAATTGAAAAACAAAGGGATATTGTACTTACACGGTCAAATGCAGGGTGTTAACCATGTGAACCATAGCGTCCCACGACTGGGCATGTCATAAAAGATGATTATTCGATCGCAGGTGAACACTCACACCTGGCGCAATGGGATGCATTGTGAGCTTGCAGAGCAACAATTTTCACGGTGTGACGTAAAAGGCTTTAAGTGATAAACCACTTATCCCAGCATCCATTTTATGGAGGGGACATTAGCCAAAAATATCCAATATACAAGCTGCAATCTCAATATACAAATCTGCAACTCTCAATTTAACTCTGAGAGTGCACAAATGGACGCCTTCAGGTCCAAGTGTTTTACAGTGCACCCTTCACTATTTGGTGCCGTGCAAAAAGACCATGCACACCCATCTCTGCCCCTCCGGTGATCTGACAGCGCCATGAGCATTGAAAGCTCCACTCACTAGCCACCGGACACAGTTAATTCCACCGGCAGAACGGCATGAATGCTAAAACAACAATCCTCTTGTTAGCCCAAATCCAGGGATATGTCTGCGATGACGGCTAATCAAAGTGGCTAACATCCTGCAAAACTTCCAGAGATTAGAGTGACACCGATACCGCTCTCACAATCCTCCTCCAGAGCAGACCCACTGTACACACACACACACGCTTCACTATACTTGTAAGGACGTGAACATTGTAGGATGAAGAAATTACTACTACTACTATCTACAATTTTATGAATGGAAAATAAATACTTCCTAAGTGTAAGCCTTTTTTTAACCATAAAACAATTGTCCTCACAATGTCTTATTTATAAAAGTCTCTATAAAAGTATACTTGTGGGGCCCTCACAAGTATAGTGACACACACACACACACACACACACACACACACACACACACACACACACACACACACACACACACACACACACACACACACACACACACACACACACACACACACACACACACACACACACACACACACACACACACACACACACACACACACACACAATACTAATACCAGCATCGTACGACTAGTCTGTCAGACTGCCAGGAAAACTGAGCCAACACTTGCCGCCTTGGCCAACAAACTCCCTTGCTGCCCCTGGCTTGACTTTCCAGAGACCTCACTATCTCACTGCGATTGGCTGAAACCAGAGCAGGTCGCCACTCTGCTCCCAAGGAATGCTCTGGAAATACAAGAAAAAGGTTACTTGACGAGACAACATCCCGGGAACTCTGAAAGTCTTTCCCACTTCCAGTGCTCTTACTTATACTTATACTTCTTGAAGTCACAGTGTATACAGGCTATATATGTGACATCGTTGTACCCGAAAGTTATGCAGGAATGCCTACAGTGGCAAAAAACTACTTTCTAGCCTTAACAGCCAACGGAAAATTTGATTGTATTAAAAGAACAACATTGCAGCTATACGGGGGGGGGGGACACATGTGCATACTCTCTATAGTATGAAATCAGAAACTATTGAATTTCTGATTGAATCATGTAAAACAAACTAGGGAAGGGGAAAATAGATTGAGCGATTTCAACAGAACCTTCAGTCATGCGCAAAGTGGGGTCTGCAACATGGGACTCCCAGGGGTCCTTGATGGGGTTCCACGGGGGGCCCCAGCTAAATGGTTGATAGTTTTAGGAACCAAATGGGACCCTTAACGGGCCTGTAACGGGAGTGTGCAAGAGGTTCACTGTATTTGGAGTGGGGGGGGGGAGGGGCTTGGTCTAATGCATACAAACATCACACCCGTGTCCCGTGTGAACTGAGTGGTGCATCTCCCCTCTCCCCCTGCCCCCCCCCCCCCCCCCTCTCTGTTTCTGGCACAACAGCGCCACTTTTGCCCCTACTGGTGCACATAGTCACACACATACATGGTCACATATAGGTTAACACGGACATTGCTGTTCCTTGGAGTGGTTGCACCACTCAATAACTGTGAGTACTACAGTTCAAAGCCACGCAGACTTCCACGAAAGAACACACTCCACAGAATCGAGTGTGACGAGAACATTCACAACAAAGCATTTGGGGGTTTATTCAAGTTCAGCAGCTACTATTAGTCTCTCCACCCCCGTCCCCACCCACCAACACCCACCACCCCCTGACCCCTCCCCCCTCCCTCTCGCTGCCACCCACAGAGCACTGTCCTCTCTTCAAAGGGAGTGCCTGTGGATGCAGCTCCTGACTTTGGCTTGACAGCCCCTGATTGACCATGCTGGCTGGCCCCTAATCCGCGCGCGCACGCATGCATGCACGCACGCACGCACGCACGCACGCACGCGCACACGCACACGCACACGCACACACACACACACACACACACACACACACACACACACACACACGCACACGCACACTTTTTGTTTACAATTTTAGGGACATTTCAACTGTAAAAGCAAGTTGAAAAAAAAACAGTGATAAATCAGGCATAACTATCTCTAATCCATAAACCTTCTAAATGTATAATCCGTTAAACTTGGCCCCAACTTTTTTTCCCCCCATAACGCAAACATTTTTCTTGTGAGGACCAGGAAAACGGTCTATTTCTCATAATCTACCATACTTGTGGGGACATTTGGACCTCACAACAAACTTATAGTAATACAACAAACACGAACACATACACTCGAGCATGCACGCACGCACGCACCAACACACAAAACCAACGCGCGGACAAAGTGTACACAACCCATTCAGTACACACATAAACACGCATAAAACACACACACACATCACCCCTCAACACATGGGTAGGGTCCTTTTGAAGTCAGAAGAGCAAAGGGGGATGGGATAGGCTGCGCGCGTGGGGGGGGGGGGGGGGGGGGTAAAGGAGAAGAAAAGGGGAGGAGAAGAGCAGAGGGGGCGAGGGGCGCTAGATGGTGGCGGTATTTATAGACAACAAGTGATGGGATGCCCTCGTTAGTGCACGGCCCACTGGGCCAGATGACAGACTCGCCGCCGAGAAGGTCATGTGACCGCATTACTCCCTCCAGCACCCCCGCGAGAGTGAGACACACACACAACGATACACACACACACACACACACAAAGATATCCCGCATGCACAACAGCGGCGAGAGGAAACGAATGTGTGAACTTGAATATCGGGTCCCTGGCACAAAATATCTGGGGTCCGGGCAGTCCACGCAACGGACAAACACATATATATCTGTGAATATGAAAAGGTTTGAGAACAACTGCTTTTAAAGAACACCAAGAAGCAAGCCCAAATAATACATTATATACACTTCAGCCCAAAGTTGCTTCTAATAGTGTCAGTGTATAGGTCGAGGGACAGCAGTCAGGAAGTGAGGAACGAGAGGGCATAAGGGAACAAACTGGACCCCTGAACCCAGCGGCGAGCGATGCCCTACTTCTGACCAGTTGTATACAAACAAACCTGTTCTAGGGGGGAGGGGTTTACAGCCTCTCATTCAGCCCAAACCCTAGCCTGTGAGCGAGTGTCCCTCATCTTGGACGGTCACACAGCTGTGTTTATGAAAGGTTACCTGAAGCCACGGTTTCCGTCACAGGAGCGAAAAAGATAAAAGTGACAAGGGACATTTGATGTTTTCATTTTAAACTAAGGCTTATTTTTATTTTGTATTTATTTTTAAATAGCAGATCTACAAGCTCACAACGCGTCTAGTTTGTAAAACGGCTATTGTTACAATTGGGATTATGTGTATTATGTTTAAGGTTAAGGGAGCACTTCACCAATTTTCAACCTTATTTTAATCAATTCCATGTAGTTGGCCCTTACTAATGATCATCATAAGATCATCACTAATTGACCTATAGCTAAGCCCCTCCCCAAACTGCTATAGTCCAATTACAGCTAAGCATAACATGGGTTAGACAAACCTCTCCACCAATAGTTTTCCTATATGATAAAACATTGTTTAATAATAAAAAAGAAATGCCACACACATATTTTCCCACTGCATATGGAAGGCCTTGTTGACGGTTCCAAAAATGAACCAGTATTTAATGTGTAAAATCTATGATATTTACATTAGAATGAATGAGCCTGGCTGGAAAGTGTCTAAGTGGGAGTGTCTAAGTGGGAGAGGGCGGGTCTTAGCTAGGTGTATTCCGTCTACTTCCTCTGCTTCTCATGGGAGGGATATTGACAGTTCAGGAACCTGCCTACCAATGATTCAATTGATGGGGATGCCAAGCTACCAGCTAGAAAAATAATCTTTGAAATAGTGGAATGTTATCATGAGCATCAGTGGGGACAAAGGCAGGTTGAAAATGGGTGAAGTGGTCGTTTAAGTTGTACGTTGTTGACGGTATGTATGCTTTTAAGGATAGATGCCGCTGGCACCGACCTTTCATGGTATGAAGTAACATGGCAGGGCTTTGAACTAACGACAAACTGACACGTTTTTTAACCATAAAGCACGTATGCCTGCTGCTGCCTGCCTGGGTTCCTCTAGTCTACAGTGTGTTGTGTACGTAGGATCCATGCCACTAATCCGCCCCCCTCCCAGTGCGGGACACACCTCAGAGCCATGAGCCTGACCCTCACATACTACCCCCCCTCCCACCCGGACCCAAACCACATGACTTGTAGCAGGAGAGAGGTAGTGGAGCGAGTTCACAGGGAGAGGAGGTGAGAGAAGGTGTGATAAATAGAGCAGATTAAAATGTTGTTGAAAGGAGAGAGCGAGAGAGAGAGAGAGAGAGAGAGGGAGAAACAGACAGACAGACAATTCTTACATTTGCATATTATATTTATGTTACACTCATGTTGGCTATGTAAACGTATGTTTCCCCATGCCAAATAAAGCCCTGATGAATTAAATTAAATGTATTTCCATGGAATTTAATCTGAATTAATCGAGAACAAAACTGTGGAAGCTTGAGCATGTAAACAGCAACACAGACAGATAAACAGACTAAATATGACGTGAAGTAAAACGAAACAGGATAGGGTATAGAGAGAGAGGGGGCGGGGGGGGTCTGACCTGACAGAGAGCACACGCAACATGCACACAAAGATATCACTCATGCACAAATGCACGTAGACACAGGGAAAGCTTTGGTACTGCGCAGCGTGGCCACATGAAAGGCCTCTGTATGGGGCAGGTGAGGTGCCCGTACTGGGTCCCCCCCCTCTTTCAACTCTCTTCACTTCAAAAGAGTCCCCTGAATATGGATGACACTGAGCCCCCAGCACCATAAACAAAGGTGGTGCCACTACACACGCACACGCGTGCGCGCACAGACACACACACACACGCACGCACGCACGCACACACACACACACACAGTTGCTTTGTTCAAGTTACATAAAGCAACAGTGGCACATAAATGTCTCATGTAGAGCGTGTGGTGTTGCCATGAAAGCAAAGGAGCTGTCAAAGGGTTCTTTACAGCCCGTAAGGTTGATGTCCGACACCTGACAGAGACACAGACAGCTGTGACAACCTCCCGACTAACAATGTGTCCAATCCGACGTGCCCGCATGTCTACGTCACATGTAGGTCAAACAGCAGGTGACCTACGGTACCCGACACTCTGCGGCCTATACCGACCAACGCACCCTCTAGTCTTATAGCACTAGCATGTCTGAGAGGTCATTTTGACCGTCTTTTTTAGATTTTGAAGTTGATTATCTTTGCCCGTGAAGCTTTCAGAAGGTTCCCCTTCCATGACCATCATCATCCATCACCTTCTTCTTCTATCATCACTTCTATCATCTCTGAAAAAAATCCTAAATGTGAATTTAAGCACATGCACATGCAGTTTCTGTTTGTCTGACATCAGTGCATGTTGTCCATCCGTCCACCCATCCAATAGGCAATATTAATATAGGATAGGCTTAACATTCTACCAGATTGGTTAAAAATAAAATAACATTATATTCATTAAAATAAGTCCCAGATTGTACTTTTAACAGACAAGGTTTTACCCATATATGGTTGTAATATTCAATAAAAAAAATTATTCATGTTCCATAAAGTGCATTTTTCATTCTACATTAATTTCTGTCCATTCCTCACCTAATGTATTTCAGTCTAATGTAGCAGAAGTTTTCAAACCCTTGCTATGGTGTATGACTTCCCACCCCCCCCTCCCACCCACACAGGCCAGTTAATGAGACACAGGGTGGTATGGGAGCTGTTATCCTGGGACAGGGTCCTGTACCCTGTTGTTGTGCTTGGATTAAGATGTTAGCTATCCACTGTTAACGGCTCGTCCCTGGAAAGACACAGAGCTGTTCCCAGACCCACGGTGGTCAAGTGACCCGGGGGAGTCAGACCAAGGACATACGTAGAAAGACGACATGATTAGGGTTTTTACACCAGTGATTCTCAAACAAGGACTCCCAATTTGATACATTTTAGGCAGCAGACCCTCTTCTGAAAGGATTGTGTGACCTTAAGAGAAGATTTGTCAAGAAGAGTTTTTTTGTAATTATTATTATTATTATTTTAAATAAATAAATACATAGTATTTAAACTCCTGGATGAGTTCCTTGAGGGGGTTACATCCAGGGGTACACACACACACACACACACACACACACACACACACACACACACACACACACGTCCATTCACTTTCTCCTTTCCCGTCTCTCTCTCTCATACATTACGTACACCCCCCCCCCCCCTTTAAGGCGGCCATGGTCCCAGCCTCTGGGCTCTGTTACAGCCTGACCACTGACCCACTCACCCGTCTTTTAAGGAGGTTTCAGGGTCACGGGTTCACAACAAGGTGACTCAACTGTGAACGGCGGGCGGCATCCTCTTTCAAAGGCGTCCGTGCCTTCACCTTACCCCCCTCAAGACCCTCCCTCGTCTCTCTCTCTCTCTCTCTCTCTCTCTGTCTCTCTCTCTCTGTCTCTCGCTTTCCCTAACCTCGACACACATCCATACTATGCCAACCACTAGCACTTAATTACCATAGCATCTCAAAGCGAGGAGAACATGTAGGCTAATGGGATAGACGGGGGCCCCCACAACAAGGCCGAGGCTAAAAGCTTCAGGTTTCCTAACCAGGGCCATCACCTGACCACATTTACATGGGCTGCCTTAGACCAGAATGCAGCTGGAGACTAAATGCATGTTAAGTTATTCTTCTCTGCTGGGAGTTAGAAGTGAATTGGGGAAAGAAAAAAGCAGCAGGCCTGAAAGGATCACACTTTCTTCTCTACACGGTGAGAAGATGTCTCGGTTTGGCTGGGGATTGTCCCCGTTTCAAGTATCTGGAAAATATTAAAATGTCGCGGTTTTCAACATTCTTTCCCAAATTGTCCTGGTGTTCACCACGATTAAAATAATCACACTTGTTCTGAGTGCTTACAGAGAGAGAGATTATGATGTTCTGTTCCGTTCTGTTGAAATGTGCAGAAGCACTAAAATAATTCTTCCCCACACTGAAAACACATGAAATGGCAATTCAAAAACATAAAGAAGTTGCAAAAATTGAGACCTTCATTTCCACAAGCATTTGTGTCTGCTGCACACATTGAGCCCAGGATACTGTGGATCTGACAAAGTTAGTTAATTCTGTCCTTTACCTTTGCGTTGCCCAAAGTTGCTCAAAGTTCACAATAAAGTGTATACTTATAGTGTACATAAAGTACACTATAAAGTGCCTAGCTGAGATGGCAAAAAAATGAAAAAATACTACTTTTTGAGAATGATCTTATAGACACCAGTTGTACTGTACATTATAACTTACCATTCCATGACCACAGTCAGTCCCATCGGCGAGTGGCATATGCTGCGTGCGACATCCTTTATGGTCCCCCTCTGCACTCGTGCACCACAACCTTTTGCATTGTTTCTGCGGAACAAAGTCAAAATGTTAAGTTCTGGGTGGCAGTCACGTAGTCCCACCATGATATAATCTATTTTAATACCCCCAATCCCCCGCCGGCGGTGGCAGCGGCTGTCCACCTCATGAAAAGCTCTCAGCGGGTAAATGGGGCTGGTCAAGGTCTCAGGTTCCAACTCCGATATTTTAGATTTTCCCTCCTGGACCCACCTGGGGTTTATGTCACCTCACAAACCACTCCTCAAGGAAAATCATCTGACAATTTTACATCAGAGCATAAATATCCCGTGCTGACAGGATCTCGTACCGCAGTGAAATTAGTGTGTAACTGCTTTTATGGACAGTGCAGCCACAAGAAAAGCAGACATGAACTTTTACAACCACCTAGGTGCCTGTTACCGGCTCTCCGGGAGATTTAGCCACACCATGACTATAGTGCAGTGGTGGACAAAGTGGATACTCAACAAGTAAATGCTCAAAAGATCTTTAGAAATCTTCAGAAGATTGTGAGCTCTAAAAGTGCTACAAATTCACACCGCATTTCATGCTTGTAGATCGTCTATTTGTACTATATTTGAATAAAGAACATAAAATAATGTGGTTAGCAGCTCTACACTAGCATTAGCAGATCTGCAAGCTCCCTTGTAGATCAGCCATTTTCACTATTTCTGAATTAGGGCTTAAAGGTCCTTGCATACTGCTGCGTTTTTCCGAGTAGGTCCGAAAACAGTGGGGGAAATGGCGCACCCGAAATTCTCTCTGATATTCGGGTCCGCAAACGCATCAGTTTGTAAACAGCAATTATTTTGTTGTTGTTTCAGTCCCAAGAGTCACTTCCTAGAAATGTTCTGCAGGGGGTGCATAAATGACTAGTCTAAACCAAAAACTGTCTAAACTGCACCCTGCAAAAGTACAATATTGGGGTGCAGTACTAGTTTTCGGTTTAGACTAGTCATTGATTAGACCAGTCATTAGTCCTACAACTACAACCTATGTCAAACCCTCACCCTAAACCTAACCTCCCACGGGGCAGCACACCTAAACCTAACCTTCCTTAACCCATGTCTAACCAATGACTAGTCTAAACTAAGTATGCAATCCAACCTAACCTCCCATGGGGCAGCACACCTAAACCTAACCTTAACCCATGTCTAACCAATGACTAGTCTAAACTAAGTATGCACCCCCAATATTGCTATTTGGAAACAAAATAAACTAGAACTGCACTCTGTCGAGTGCATACTTGCTTGTTGCACACTAGTAGGCCATAAATGGCCAACTAGTGCGCAAGCAGAGCGCGCATGTAATGTTTTCGCCCGCTGTAAACTGTCAAATCTCAGTATCTCTGTGAACGAACGTTTGAAATGATTAATGTTTAGATGTAATTATTTGTTACCTACTATACATGTAAACATTTAGTATTAAGTATGATTCTAGTTTCTATCTATATAAGAAATACTGTTTTATTGTTGTAGATATATTCTGGATCCCTTTTTGTTTTTCAGAGACAAATAAATCATTTATATGTGTTGAAAAAAAAAGGTATATAAACTGAATTAAAATATGTTATACAGTATACTTTTTCTGTAAACGGTGGAATCTCAATATCTCTGTGAAGGAACATTTGAAATGTGTAATTATTAGGTGTAACTATTTACTACCTATCTACTTTATGCATGTAAACACCTATAAAAAAAAGTATATAAACTGAATTAAAATTTTTATTTTAATTTTAAATCTATTTCATGTTGGACTATAGTGATATTAATACTAAATCATGATCAGAGTAATATGTGTCTCTAACTTAAATTTCTATACTAATACTTTCACATTTGTTAAAATATACATGATCTAAAATATTTCCGTAATCTGTAGTTGAATTTGTATTTAATTGTTTAAAGCCTAATTTTGACATGTAGGTCTTTATACTTCTTTCTATCTCAGTATTATGGTCTTCATTGAAATCTCCTATTATCAAAATTGCAGAAGTCGGAGATGATATATACTTTACCATGTTTTCGAGAAATGTGTTTAATTTTGAAAGGTCTGTTTTAGGTGATCTGTACATAAGTAAAGTACATAAAGTAGAACATATATATGTATGACAGAGCTAGTCATACACATACACACCACGTACTCTGGTCCCAGCAGATCAGGCACAATTTGGTATTTTATTTTTTATTGATTATGTATATAGTATACGTATGACTAGCTCTAAATGATGACGTAAGAAATATATATAATATATATATAGTATATAGGCATATACTATATATGTATACATATATACTCTATACTCTATACTGTATAAAGTGTGTAGTTGTAAGTTGATTAGCGGTATTCTGTGGTCACTTTGGTCCAAAAACCGTGACAGCCGTTCCGCCATTTCAGGACCCCCCCAGAAAAACATCAAATCTGTGCCCGTATTGCTGGACCAATGATGACGAAATGACCATATTTCTTACGTCATCATTTAGAGCTAGTCATACACATACGTGTATGACTAGCTCTAAATGATGACGTAAGAAATACGTGTATGACTAGCTCTAAATGATGACGTAAGAAATATGGTCATTTCGTCATCATTGGTCCAGCAATACGGGCACAGATTTGATGTTTTTCTGGGGGGGGTCCTGAAATGGCGGAACGGCTGTCACGACAAATGGACCAGGCCGATCACATTACTTGCGCGCTCTGCTTGCGCAAGTAATGTGCTCAAGTCAATACAGTACTGGAGTAAATGTACTTAGTTATTGTCCACCACTGCTCTGGCGGTCTCTAGCCTGCACCAGCCACCAGTAAGATGAGCAACGCTCCTCAGACCGCACCAGGGGGACCAGAGAGTTGTTTTCTTAACCTGCACCCTTTGGGGATGTTCAATCTCCTCCGTGGCTCGTTAAAAGCTTCACACATCAAATTGACTGGTGAAACGCCGCCCCCTCCCCAAGCAGTAGATCACACATTCTGCTTATTAAAACAGCAGAAAGCATGCTTTGTTGTGTGTATGACTTCATCATGTATAATAGCCTCGCTGTGGAAAGGGGAAAAAAGCACCTGAGAGAGGGGGAGGCATGACGGGGGGCATGACGCTATGGTCTGTGGTGCTCCCATTCGAGACCGGTGAGTCATTTGAGATGTCTAAACACGTCGTTTTAAACTATACGCCGTGGAACAGTCATATCGTCCAGATGGTGCAAAAGACGATAAATGTAACCCACCCTCAGGAATAGAGGAGGTTGGCATTACCGAGGCACACTGAATCAGAATCACTACTCAAAATGATCTTGTTTTATTTATGTTTGTGCATCCAACCATCTGTGAAACAGAATGCAGTGTCAACCTACAATGTAGGGTTAGGGTTCTTCAACCTACCATGTAGGGGCACACTTGGGATCCCGGTCCAAACATGAGTTCACACTGTCTGTTGGCGTTGTAGATCTGACCGGGGAAGAGGCTGGGCATGTCATAGGTTCTCCCTGAAGGCGAAGGTTCGTCCAGCAGACATTCTCCGTATCCGGTACTAGAGAAGGAAATGAAGCAAAGTGTTTCTTTGTAAAAAGGTTTTCGTTATATTTTATGGGAAGACATCCAACGATAATTCGTTGTCGGCCATACCAGCCACAGTCACTCTATACTAGTTTAACTACTCTACTTTGTTACCAGGGGTCGCCCAGGGATCCATCAATACTTCCCTCTACACCAAGCTCTTTGCCCGATCTACAAGCTTGTAGATCGTTTATTTTTGTCCAATGTTCGCCCCACCAGAATAGAAAAGCAACAGTTTCGTGTGGTTAAAGTCAAATTAACTGTCAACAACATGCATGTGAATAAAGAAAGGAAAGTACAAAGCAACACACGAGCAAGTACAACGTATACACAAACACGCAACCCACATAATGCGACACTCATAATGCGCGCTCACACACACGCGCCGTGCACGCACAACCCCAAAGAAGCTCCAGTGTGTGTAATTTCTCCAAATATACCCAGCGATTTTCCTACACCCTCCTTAATCATAAAAATACCTGTATGGACCATTATGTCACCATGTGTTATCTCCCAACAAGAACCATGGTAAACATCTCTGTGTCACTGTCTGTCTCATGCCTGATCATCCTCAGATGTGTGTATTCTCTTCCCCTGTGGGTGGTCTGTAAAGTTATCTACAGCATTGGTTCTCAAAGTGGGGTCCGAGGACTACCCAGGGGTCCTTGGGGCTCCAGCGAAATGTGCTAATAGCCTAATACAGCATCACAATCATTTTACCACTTCATCCATGTATATGTTGGCTATTCAAAAAATAGATGCACAATCTCACAGCGCATCACTTTGTGCTGTGCTGCAAGCTTGTATATCTTGAGAACCACTGATCTACACTCTACAGTAACAGCCAGACTGAGACACACACAAGACGTATGCGCACACACACACACACACACACACACACACACACACACACACACACACACACACACACACACACACACACACACACACACACAGAAATGGGAGTCAGCAGGCTCTGTGGAATGACTAAAGCAGCATTATTCTTTTCCTTCAAGAATGGATCTAAATGCTGACCACAGTTAAAGACCTAGTGATAATATCAAAAGTACATAACAAGCCAATTTGAATTACTTCCTTTGAATGAAAACGTGCTGCGTGATGAGGTACCGCTACCCGCCTGAGGACGGGTGTGGGACGCTTTGGTGCATCCATGCAGAAGTGGGGTCTCACAGACAGTGCCCACTGCGAATGTGGGGAACCATTACAGACTGTTGAACATGTGCTGACCAGCTGCCCTATATACCGGCCACCGAATGGCGACCGTGGGCTAATTGACCTAGACAATGACACACTGGACTGGCTTGCTGCAACGGAGCTGAAGGTCTAAGAACATACGACAGAAGAAGAAGCTACCCTTATGAAATTAATTGATTTCATGTACCCGTTTGATTCCCATACCTGCACGTTCCTCCAAACACAGCTGATTTTGATTACACTACTACTCTCATTCAAGATGACATCCAGACATTTTAAACTTTCAAACTTAAACTTCAAAATAAAATGGCAGAAAAAGCCACTGCAGTCTGACTTTAAGCTACATCTCTACTCTGAAAGTAAAAAAGACACTTTGTTGCAGGGGTCTTCAAACGCTTCTCTGGCCATGTGGACCCCAAAAGATGAAAGAGAGATGAAGCAGGATGTTTCTATACAATACGTGGAATTCATGTTTAACCATTTAAACCCTCAATACTTAGACAACTTGTTGAACTTTGTCTCTGTACTTGGTCTGCTCTTTTTTTTCGGTCTACATCAAACATTTGCCAAAAATATCAATCTGTATTGAAACTTACAAGGTATATTTTCGGCCCCCAGACCATCTTTTTAAGACTCATGCTTTACTATGTTCCATCCAGCAGATCTGGGCCTAGCGCCACCACTGCAGTGTAATGACCGATTGTATGGCGGACCACACCCTGCCCCCCCCCCCCCCCCCCCCCCCCACCTCCAACAGAGACAACAAAAGCACAGCTGGACTGGATGCACGTACCTATACTCTTGCATTTTGCTAGGTCTCCCAGGCTTGAAAAAACAGACCCCCCCAAAGCCCTGCCAAACACTATTAGAGCAAAGACATCCGCCCTCCAGGCTCCATGGATATATACCCTTCCCCTCCCTCTCTTGTTGTGTTTATTTGCACGGTGCTGTGGAAACGGAGACATGAGACGCATGTATAGATGTGTAATCTCCGCAACATGTCTTGTTGCTCTTACACATTTTCCTGGGGAGTGCGTAGATGAAAACACCTGCTCTATACAGCTGATGTAACAAGGCCAGTAATTACAATTCATCTTTTTAGTGTTTGTTTAAAATGTTCCCTTTCCTTTCCTTTCCTTTCCTATCGTTTCCTTTCCTTTCCTTTCCTTTCCTTTCCTTTCCTTTCCTTTCCTTTCCTTTCCTTTCCTTTCCTTTCCCACAATGTAAGGAACCTTTGTGTCGTGCCAACACAGAACAGCCAAGCCGCTCAGTGCATGCTACTATGTTAACAATTACCAGCAGGTCGAGGCTACGGTCGATGAAAGCTATGAAGTGTCCTGTCAAAGAACCAGAAAAGACGGTCGCATATTGGGAACGTCTTTCATCAGTTGGTCATCTGTCTAATCAGCGTCCTGGACCCTAAATGGATACGATTATTAAGCCAGGACAGACAGACAGACTCACAGGAGAATGTGGTCTTTTTGATTTACTCCCCCCCCCCCCCCCCCCCCCCCCCCCCGCCCCACACCCCTACTTAAGTGGATATAGACGAGACAGTGGATCCATGTTCCCACTCGGCGCTGAAAAATGTTCCACAGATGGCAACCATTGGCAGCCTTCTAAAGGGAGTTTACTTTAAGAACAAAGATAGTTGTCTCTGTGTCTTTGTCCTATGAGACTGGACATTAATAGGTTCCATGACCATGAAGAGGTATTCATGAGCTATTCATGCTCATGTTTGGCAGTTTGGCAATCAGGACGGAACCCGATTCCTCAAGAACAGAACAAGTTCAGGACCTAAATGGAAACAAGACCGCAAGGACTTTTGTGGGTGATCCCTTTGGACGTGTTTGACCGTACTCTGTACGGTTTACATTTCTGCCAATAAAGTATTCAATCAATCAACCAACTCTCCGTAACGGAGCAAAACGACACACGAGAAACGAGAGCGAGACACGATGCATGACCATGCATAAATCAGACTTTTAGTTTGAAATGGGGGAGAGAGATGGGGGAGTGTCATGCAGTAAAGGCCGTCGGGATCGGGAGTCGAACCCGCGGCACACGGCCAGGTTCGGGCTACCGGCCAGGGAGCCACGGCCCAGGCCGAGGTATTTGGACTTTACATGAGTATTTCCAATATCCAATACTTTTATTTCTACAGTAGGCTACAACTCTTGCAAATAATACTTACTAGTTACTTGATGATTTTTATTATAATTGCTAAAAAAATTATCACTTCAGCCCTATATGCATTTCGGCTATTTTCTAAATATTTGTATACATTTGAAAACTTGAAATTAGTACTTTTACTTTTGGTACTTTAAGTACACATTGATGCCGATACTTTTGTACTTTACTCAAATACATTTTGAATTCCGGAATTCATGGTCAATGACACAGCCCATTGCTGTATCATGGTCAATGACACAGCCCATTGCTGTATCATGGTCAATGACACAGCCCATTGCTGTATCATGGTCAATGACACAGCCCATTGCTGTATCATGGTCAATGACACAGCCCATTGCTGTATCATGGTCAATGACACAGCCCATTGCTGTATCATGGTCAATGACACAGCCCATTGCTGTATCATGGTCAATGACACAGCCCATTGCTGTATCATGGTCAATGACACAGCCCATTGCTGTATCATGGTCAATGACACAGCCATTGCTGTATCATGGTCAATGACACAGCCCATTGCTGTATCATGGTCAATGACACAGCCCATTGCTGTATCATGGTCAATGACACAGCCATTGCTGTATCATGGTCAATGACACAGCCCATTGCTGTATCATGGTCAATGACACAGCCCATTGCTGTATCATGGTCAATGACACAGCCCATTGCTGTATCATGGTCAATGACACAGCCCATTGCTGTATCATGGTCAATGACACAGCCCATTGCTGTATCATGGTCAATGACACAGCCCATTGCTGTATCATGGTCAATGACACAGCCATTGCTGTATCATGGTCAATGACACAGCCCATTGCTGTATCATGGTCAATGACACAGCCCATTGCTGTATCATGGTCAATGACACAGCCCATTGCTGTATCATGGTCAATGACACAGCCATTGCTGTATCATGGTCAATGACACAGCCCATTGCTGTATCATGGTCAATGACACAGCCCATTGCTGTATCATGGTCAATGACACAGCCATTGCTGTATCATGGTCAATGACACAGCCCATTGCTGTATCATGGTCAATGACACAGCCCATTGCTGTATCATGGTCAATGACACAGCCCATTGCTGTATCATGGTCAATGACACAGCCCATTGCTGTATCATGGTCAATGACACAGCCCATTGCTGTATCATGGTCAATGACACAGCCCATTGCTGTATCATGGTCAATGACACAGCCCATTGCTGTATCATGGTCAATGACACAGCCCATTGCTGTATCATGGTCAATGACACAGCCCATTGCTGTATCATGGTCAATGACACAGCCCATTGCTGTATCATGGTCAATGACACAGCCCATTGCTGTATCATGGTCAATGACACAGCCCATTGCTGTATCATGGTCAATGACACAGCCCATTGCTGTATCATGGTCAATGACACAGCCATTGCTGTATCATGGTCAATGACACAGCCCATTGCTGTATCATGGTCAATGACACAGCCATTGCTGTATCATGGTCAATGACACAGCCCATTGCTGTATCATGGTCAATGACACAGCCCATTGCTGTATCATGGTCAATGACACAGCCCATTGCTGTATCATGGTCAATGACACAGCCATTGCTGTATCATGGTCAATGACACAGCCCATTGCTGTATCATGGTCAATGACACAGCCATTGCTGTATCATGGTCAATGACACAGCCATTGCTGTATCATGGTCAATGACACAGCCATTGCTGTATCATTGCTTGATCAAACAATTGTGGCAGGTTGACGTGGTTTTCCCCCGACCGCATGCACCCATTACTGCACACCCACATAAAGGAAGAATAATGACACAGTGGTTTGGGTGAATTCTACCACGCATCTGACTAGAAACATTGTGATTTTTATCAAGAAGGGGAGGGGGGGGGGGGGGGAGTAAAGAAACTGCTTTCACACTGAAATATTTTAGATGGCCATTACATTCTGCTGTTTCGTGTGGTTAAAGGCTAATTCTCAAAGTGTGCGTCTAGCCATTGAACTGGAAAATGATAGGGCTTTGGCTACTTTTAATGATTATGTGGTTTTTGGGGCACTCGGTGTACACAGCAATTTGTGGGTGGCAATGGGCAAAGATTTGCATTAGATTTCTTTTGTATTAGGGTCTTGTGGCTTAACTAAACTGGAAGGGAGCCAAACGGTGGAATGAATGGTTACTTTATTATGTGGCTAGCTATTGACACATAATAACAGCGTATAGTACAGTACCGGGACACCATTCATCAGCTCTCAGGTGGGGACGCTATGAGAGGCCCGGGTGACATTATTGCATCGATGGTGAAACGAGAGGAGGGTGGAGGAGGAGGAGAGAAAAGGCTTCTGAAACAAGGGAGGGTGTTTTGGTGGTGCATGAATCCCCCCCCCCCTACCCATCTGTAAATGGACAGAGAGTGGTGCATGTTGGAGTGCTCTCCAGGGAGAAGCGGGGTAGTGAAAACACGGACGTACTTCTTGACCTGTTCAGCCCGCTAACAAGGAGCGGTGGGAGAGAGAGGAGAGCATGATGGGATCAGTGTTCTCCACTGTTTGGCTGCTGCTTGACAGCCCTGGCTACGCTCTACAAGAACAGTTCCCACCAACACCGCTCCAAAAAGAACCCGGTGCTCCCCCTCCATCTCTCTCTCTCTCCTCTCTCTCGTGCTGTTTATAAATATTGCCACTGTTTAGAGAGAATTCCTCTCACCGCCACTTCCATTCCTCACTACTGCTCTCTAAGCAGCATGCAACCACCCTCTCCCCCCCCCCCCCCCCCCCCCCACACACACTCACACACACACACACACACACACACACTCACCGAGCGCATTGACCTCACACGGCCGATGTTGACAGCCCCACGGATGTGGACGGCTCCAAATAATGAAGAGATTCATGGGGGGAATTCTCCCCAAAATCCGCAAAATTCATCCCAAAACATTGAGCTCATCAGGCCAGTTCCAGAAACTTGTGGCTGAGCCGTAACCTTGAAGCCGCATGTGAGGCTGTCGCCTAGCACCCGCTCTCCCAAGATGCATCTGGTCAACAAGGCGGCCTTTTGTGGAGAGGCCTCCGACAATCAACGGGTGGGGGGGAGGGGGTTTGAGATCAAAGGGTCATGTCCAGGGAAGATCTAATTATAACTGACATTTCCCATCTTAAAGGGAAGCCCTTTACCGGGGTCAGTGGTGGGAGACGTTGAATGAGCTTGTTGCCCCGCGTTACAGGTTTTTCTGGGGAAAGCGCGCCGGCTACTAAGTGTAAGTGACTGTTTGTGCAGCATCTCAAGAGCGGGGGAGGGAGGGAGGGAGGGGTGGTATCTGGCTGAGCAGAGGATCAATCGCTCAGGTCAGCTGAGGAAGACCCCCGGATTCAAACAGGAAATGCTGTCTCAACACCAGGCAATAACAAGTCAACACAGTTTACATTGTGCTGACCTACATACTTGCGCTCTGGGAGAGGTAGTGGCAAGCTAGCTATCTAGCTAGCTAGCTAGCGTGCTCAGCAAGAAGGGTTATGTCACAACCAGCTAAACACAAAGGCAACACAAAGAAAAACTCTTATAGGAAGGGTGTACCGTAGAGCAGCCATTCCCAACATGACCCCAAATAAGTGGCAAAACACTACGATTTTAATAACTAATACAAAAGTCTCAATTGAGTGAAATATGGGGTGCCCACTGTATTAGTCTTACGTCGTGATTTAGTGCCCTAAACAAACATTAAGTCCATAGACTTGGCTGTCAGAAAAAATTACATCATAACTGCCCTAAACAAACATTAAAGTCCATACACTTGCTGGCGACAGGTTATTTTTAATTAGGCTCGTCCATAGACTTTTGATGTTCATTCGGAAAGCCATGCATTGCCCCTCAAAAATGTCATGGTATTTATTTCAGGGTGACTAAATGTGTTTTCATAATGATACCAATATATAAGAACATAAAGTATACTACATTGCCTGGTTCTATTGATCCAAGCTGGAACACAGTCGATAGATTGATCATTAAAATAAGCATGCTCAATGTCTGTGCTGCCGCCTCTAGTGCTGCTGCTCACCCTCCACCACCGCAGTTAAGTTACCACCTAGCCTGATTATCAGTGGATCCACCTGCTGTTTATGGCCTAGATGTGATTTGGAGGGCCACTATTGGTAGGGGAGATGTACCGTAGCACGCAGATCCAGTCATCGGCAAAACCAAATAAATTGCATTAGGTCATTTCATTTGTAATTCATTTCTGGGGTTGTGCTGACTTGAATGAATGACCTAAACGTCTGTTGTAATGTGAAGTTACAGGTACACCTGAAGCAGGTACTGTACTGTTGGAATGTGAAGTTACAGGTACACCTGAAGCAGGTACTGTACTGTTGGAATGTGAAGTTACAGGTACACCTGAAGCAGGTACTGTACTGTACTGTTGGAATGTGGAGTTACAGGTACACCTGAAGCAGGTACTGTACTGTACTGTTGGAATGTGGAGTTACAGGTATGAAGCAGGTATACTGTACTGTACTGTTGGAATGTGAAGTTACAGGTATGAAGCAGGTACTGTACTTACTCCAGGAACTCTGTGATGTACTTGCGGCTACATTTGGACCACGACCAAGGACTGGTGTCGTAGTTGAGGGTGGGCGCCATGACGTGGTACTGGTGCTTTATGCCCGCCTCCCGGCACTTGGGGTTGTCGTCATGGGGCATGTTGAACCTAAAAAAACAGGGAAAGGGGGACGGGACGGGGTCAGGGGGGATAGTGGGAAGAGAGAGAACACACACAAAGCGATTATCGACTGCTTAATGGATCAGCCGTACTGAGGAGGATAAATGTCAGGTTTATAATCTTCACCCCACACCACCCCTGTGGGCTGAGTTGCACACACACTCGCACAGGACCCCCCCATACACCACCACACGCACACACACACACGCACACACATGCACAGGAACCCACCCCCCCCTACACCACCACGCACACACACACATGCACACACGCGTGCGCACGCACGCACGCACGCACGCACGCACGCACGCACGCACGCACGCACGCACGCACGCACGCACGCACACACACACACACACACACACACACACACACACACACACATTTGTTCGTGTTCGTGTGTGTGTGCGTTGGTTCGTTCCATTTGTACACTCACAGTAGTTACAGGCCCCAGGTGGTACCTATAGTCCCAACGTTGTTTCAAGAAACTCCAGTTGTTTTCAAGAAACTCCAGTTGTCTGGAAGGAAGAGCTCCTTTGCGGCCCTCCAGCCCGCCATAAGGCTCACATGCTAGTGAGAACCATCTCAGACAGGTCAAGGGTCACGTCTCACATTCTCAAAGGGCTTAATGTTTTGTTGAGACAGAGGGAGGGAGGAGGGGCTTAATGTTGAGACAGAGGGAGGGGAAAATGTTGAGACAGAGAGAGGAGGGAAGGGCTTAATGTTGAGACAGAGGGAGGGGCAAAATGTTGAGACAGAGAGAGGAGGGAAGGGCTTAATGTTGAGACAGAGGGAGGAGGGAGGGGCTTAATGTTGAGACAGAGGGAGGGGCAAAATGTTGAGACAGAGAGAGGAGGGAAGGGGCTTAATGTTGAGACAGAGGGAGGAGGGAGGGGCTTAATGTTGATACAGAGAGAGGAGGGAGGGGCTTAATGTTGAGACAGAGGGAGGAGGGAGGGGCTTAATGTTGAGACAGAGGGAGGGGCTTAAAGTTGAGACAGAGGGAGGGGCTTAGGGGCTAAATATTGATACAGAGGGAGGGACTTAATGTTGAGACAGAGGGAGGGAGGAGGGGCTTAATGTTGAGACAGAGGGAGGGGCTTAAAGTTGAGACAGAGGGAGGGGCTTAGGGGCTAAATATTGATACAGAGGGAGGGACTTAATGTTGAGACAGAGGGAGGGAGGAGGGGCTTAATATTGAGACAGAGGGAGGGGCAAAATGTTGAGACAGAGAGAGGAGGGAAGGGCTTAATGTTGAGACAGAGGGAGGGGCAAAATGTTGAGACAGAGAGAGGAGGGAGGGGCTTAATGTTGAGACAGAGGGAGGAGGGAGGGGCTTAATGTTGAGACAGAGAGAGGAGGGAGGGGCTTAATGTTGAGACAGAGGGAGGGGCAAAATGTTGAGACAGAGAGAGGAGGGAGGGGCTTAATGTTGAGACAGAGGGAGGAGGGAGGGGCTTAATGTTGAGACAGAGAGAGGAGGGAGGGACTTAATGTTGAGACAGAGGGAGGGGCTTAATGTTGAGACAGAGGGAGGGGCTTAATGTTGAGACAGAGAGAGGGGCTTAATGTTGAGACAGAGAGAGGGGCTTAATGTTGAGACAGAGAGAGGAGGGAGGGACTTAATGTTGAGACAGAGGGAGGGGCTTAATGTTGAGACAGAGAGAGGGGCTTAATGTTGAGACAGAGGGAGGGGCTTAATGTTGAGACAGAGAGAGGGGCTTAATGTTGAGACAGAGGGAGGGGCTTAATGTTGAGACAGAGAGAGGGGCTTAATGTTGAGACAGAGAGAGGGGCTTAATGTTGAGACAGAGGGAGGGGCTTAATGTTGAGACAGAGAGAGGGGCTTAATGTTGAGACAGAGAGAGGGGCTTAATGTTGAGACAGAGAGAGGAGGGAGGGACTTAATGTTGAGACAGAGGGAGGGGCTTAATGTTGAGACAGAGAGAGGGGCTTAATGTTGAGACAGAGGGAGGGGCTTAATGTTGAGACAGAGAGAGGGGCTTAATGTTGAGACAGAGGGAGGAGGGAGGGGCTTAATGTTGAGACAGAGAGAGGAGGGAGGGGCTTAATGTTGAGACAGAGGGAGGGAGGAGGGGCTTAATATTGAGACAGAGGGAGGGGCAAAATGTTGAGACAGAGAGAGGAGGGAAGGGCTTAATGTTGAGACAGAGGGAGGAGGGAGGGGCTTAATGTTGAGACAGAGGGAGGAGGGAGGGGCTTAATGTTGAGACAGAGAGAGGAGGGAGGGGCTTAATGTTGAGACAGAGGGAGGGAGGAGGGGCTTAATATTGAGACAGAGGGAGGGGCAAAATGTTGAGACAGAGAGAGGAGGGAAGGGCTTAATGTTGAGACAGAGGGAGGGGCAAAATGTTGAGACAGAGAGAGGAGGGAGGGGCTACGAGGTCAATGAGTTGCATTGGTGTGGTTGACCTTAAAAAACGTTTTGTCCCAATGCAGCTTTCGGGCAATTATGTTAAAAATCACACCAGTGTGAAACGAGGGCGCCCTATCATCATACATCATGCCATTCTGGCATTTGCCATTCTGGAATTTGCGTCCTCACTTTTTTCTTCAATGTTTGTGTTTACGAAATGTTTGTGTTTGCACAAACACTCAAAGCTGGCAATTCATTATCAATGGCATTCAATGTTTGTGTTAGGATAATGCGTGACATAAGTCTATGGACTTTCTAATGTTTGTTTAGAACACTTTAAACAAACAGAGTACAGCCAAGTCTATGGACTTTCTAATGTTTCTAATGAGTGCTAAACAAACAGAGAATGTTTAAAGAGAATTAAGGCGCCCCTCACTGCACACACGTCTCATATTTGCCATTGACAATGGAAGGAGAAATTAGGTCAAATGTCCGCCAAATATGTACATTTGTGGCAACACAAACATTAAATGCCATTGACAATGAAGGGAAAATGTACGTCATATGTCGCCGAACAAATCGGCTAACCAATCACATAAATTCAGTTGTTGTATGTATGTATGTATGTATGATGATGTTTGATGATAAGAGCGCCCCTCACTTCACACAGGTGTGATGTTTAACCATAAAACAACATTTCTCTTGTGAGGAGTGAGGACCAGGAAAATGGTCTATTTCTCAAATTCTACAGTAATACAAGCAAGCACACACACACACAGAGAGAGCTGCATGGTGTTGTTTATGGTGCTTCCAGCAGGATGAGGGCTGCAGTTGAAGGGTCGAACCGGGCCACCACACAAACAAGGCCCAGTGTGGATGGCAAGGGGCCCACACTGCCCGGGCTATAACTATTCAACCATGGCCTAATGGAGCTGGACTCTGCTGCAGGGCCAGTAATGAGCTCCCCCCCCCCCCCCCCCCCCCCCACACACACACACACACACACACACACACACACACACACACACACACACACACACACACACACACACACACACACACACACACACACACAGTCAAAAAATCAGCATCACATCCAATAACATTCAGAATTAAGTCTTGTTTATAAACTTGGGGCATAATCCAGATACGGGTCCACTCAGTGTCCACATTCACTTCTAATAGATTTTTGGATTTTTCTATTTGGATTTTTGCAATCCCGAAGAGTGCATTTTGAGTCGTGATGAGGGTTTAAATCAAGATCGCTTTATGGGTCTTTACTTGAAGTTTTCAGGAGATGGGCTAATGCACATAAATAGCAGGGTGGAGAGGGCAGCGAAAAATGCTACGTTTGACAGCTTTGCTCTCGAAACACGCCGTACTTCGCCTTCTCAACAATACAACAATACAACAGCACACTGAGCACAGGGGCGGAGACATATTTCTCTGTCGAAAATACCCATAAATAACCGGACAAGCGATATAATAACACAGAGATGTTTCACCACAACAATGAGATCCCCATCGTGTGCCACTGTGCAGATGGGCTGCACATGAACGCAAACGTCAGCCAGCGGTGGATTCTGATGAGAGATAGATGAGAAACATCACGGCTCTCACACCACTGGGACTCGACTGGGAGCAACGGCCTCAATAACTAACACACTTCACCCCTGAGACTGAAGTGGGAGCACGCCCCCATACGCTGAAGATTAATAAAGTTGACACTTCTTTACATCGTCTGAGGATTAGCTATCTCAGCTCCCTCAGATCTCCCTCCAGATTTATTGCCTTTTGACAGAGACACCCCATAGAGACCTCATCCATCCCCGCCAGCCAGACTGCTTTCAGAGTCATGTGGAGAATTGATTTATATGTCGGAATCTGCTCGAGTCCTAAGAAGGACATTTGTCATCCGTTTTACAAGCCAGAGTGGCCCTAATGACATCTCAAAATGTCAGGAGGAATTATCATTCGAATGTCACCAAACACATCATGAGGCCTTATGGAGTGCCATGGTGTGACTCCACCCTGCTTGAGAAAACACCCACGTCGTTATTAGTAACCACACGTCTTCACAGTCATCTGAGAAAGGCCTCTCGTACATTACTCTGAAATCTTTTCTGTTAATCCACAGCGTTCTCGAGTGGTTCCCGCGCTACCTGACACTGGCTTGCCCAGAGTGCTAAACACTCTCCAGAGCTTTTGTGCTTGTGAGCGCGGCAATTAACCAAAGCTGAGAGGCAGAGCTAACAGTGGACTCCCCCCCCCCTCCCCCGAGCTGCTCCGGTGATGGCATAAACATCCACATGAGAGGCAGGATGGAGGGAAGAAGATGAGGAGGAGAGAAGAGAGAAAGAGAGGGGGTTGAATGGAAGGAGGGAGGAGAGATGTGTGGTGTGGAGGTACAAACTATGCTATAGGAGATCAAAAGGGAGGGTAGGAATAAAACATGTCAGAAAAAAAGATAAAATAGCAGGAGGGAGGAGAAAAAAAGGAGGTGGAGAAAGGAGGAAGAGAGAAAATTTTGAAAGTGTGGGAAAAGAAAGGGAGGATGTATTTCCCTCTTTAGACACACAGGTCCTTCTGTGCACCTACTGTGATCTAGTCTGACTGTCTGTCTGTCACTTTCTATTTTCTCTCTGCCTCTGTATGACTCTCTCTGTGTGTGTGTCTCGCTCAATCTCACTCTGTCTTTCTCTCTCTCACTCACTCACTCGATTCAATTCAATGGAGTGTTATTGGCACGAGAAAACATGTGTTCACAAGCAAAAGTGGAACAAAACAATCACAACAAAACATCGTATGTAAAAATCTCTCTCTCTCTCTCCCCCTCTCCCCCTCTCTCTCTCTCTCTCTCTCTCTCTCTCTCTCTCTCTCTCTCTCTCTCTCTCTCTCTTCCCCCCCCCCCCCCCCCCCGCTGTGGAGGAATGTGTGAGTGGAACAGTGGAGGCAGCAGAATAGCTCTCATTCTTATCCAGTGGCTCACACACTGGGCCACACTGGAGCCCATTTAACAGCCATGGCACCACTGGGCAGAGCAGAGCAAACCGGAAAGTCAAAGCTGTCACTCGCTTTCACATTCACACACTTCTGAGTCAACAAAGGAGGAATGAAAGAAACAAATAGAAAGGGAAGAGGGAGGAGGCCATAACTCCATCTGTATGGATGCTTCACCATGATGGATCGGCGATCGCGTACCATAATGGGATGGAAAATATAGTGCGAAAAGATAAAGTTCTTTCCATTTTGTGTGTGTCGTGGAATGGTCAAGCTTAAAATGGTAGCGTTCAGCTGGTAGCGTTCAGTTGGAAGCAAGCCCCTGGGGCTTTTTGTGTTATCCTTTTAGCATAACTTTTGACTGTACCGTTAACAAACATGTTGTTAAAGTATTCAATCGATCAATCAATAATCAATCAATCAATCCAGCATGGAGACCCTTAACCAGTTGAACCCCAGCATCCCTATTCTGGGGAAAACATTCACCACAAATAGTTGTAACATAATGTATATGCATCTGCTGCTGTGTAAATCAAATAAAGCTACGGGGGAAATGAACCAGAACAGGGTGCATGCTAACCTTGTGGACCTTGTTAGATTTCCTGACAAATATTGATAATCTTCTGGGGATCCCTGGCACAAAAGCAGATGGGTGGCCAAAGGCCTATCCTTTAGGGGGTCCTTGACTTGAAGAAGTCCACTGCCGTACACAATAGTGTATGCAATGCAGGAATGGACTTCGCATTGACAAAATGTGAAATAAGCCCACGATGTCACCCTGGTGACAAAGCAGCTCATTCAGAGCCTTCATGTGTTTTTTCGTTCACACATAATGGTGACATTTAGCTGTTGTGGAAACACTCTTTGGCCAAGCATGCATGTTATGATAACACAGGTATTACACGCTGATTACTCTGTATATCGTATGTCACTGCTTCCATGGGTCTGTAGCTTTGGGGTTTTGGTATTGGAATTTCGGAAGTAATGGTTGGGGGGGAATGGGGTCAGTCAGTCAGTCAGTCAGTCAGTCAGTCAGTCAGTCAGTCAGTGAGTCAGTGAGTCAGTCAGTCAGTCAGTCAGTCAGTCAGCCAGCCAGCCACTGAATACTAAGCAGAACACTCTGCCTGTCTTTACTGTATACTACTTACTGAACAACCCTAACCACCTCTAAAAGAGCTGCACCTCTGACTTCTACACGGTACCTCTGTACATCATTGCCGCAAAACCCAGATGCACCTGGACAAGGTACAGTACAGTAAAGGCATTAAGGCTGGCGTGTTATTAAAAACTCCCATTTCTCAATTTATTATGTTTTGCACCTGCGTCTGCTGCTGCACCCTAGGAGCAGGCTTGATAAGAGGGCTTTTGTTGGGTTTGGGGAGGGGGGCAGTGGGTCAACGCAGCAAGAGAGGGTATGGTGGGTTTTAATGGGAACAGAGTACCAAAGTTCTGATGTCACTAGTTTATCCTCTGGGTCACGCATGTCATGTATCTATGTAGAATTACATTGGGTCATCTTCAGAATCGTCTCATATAAGAATTGCGGTCCAAAAATGAACAAATGGTGCCGGTGATGTTGTCAGGGAGGTGGCTTTTGTATCGTTTACGATATTCAGACACTCATATTTGATACTGTTAGTTTTCCCGCAGTCAGTTGATGCTTCATATCCATATGGCCAAGGGATCATTTGTTTATTTTGTATATGACGTGACATTAAACACACGTCTATGGGAATTCAGAAAAACAAAAACAAAAGCGTGACCCAAGAAGGATGCATATATATTACGTCAGACTTCGGTGCTCTGTAGAGCGGGCCAGTGGGTTAACAGAGGAAAAGAAGTGGACTGTGTGTTCCAATCAGGGATTAAAGAAAAACAACAAATCTCACAACTGTCCCAATCTGTGATTTGTGAGACATAGCATGAAAGGTGTACTCCACACAATGCATGTGTTTCCCCAAACAATTAGCACAATTATACATGATGTTTAGGTTATCATTATCATTCTAAACGTACATGTGTTCCTGCTGTGCACATACAGCCAACCAGTTGATGAAATTGCATATTTGAGCCATTAACCTTTGCTTTTATATGAAATAGTCTTTTATGGAAGATGCTTCTGAACATCAATTTACAAGAACATGTATTCCATTATAATACGCTTTAATCCTATAAAAAATGAATGAAATCAGTCAGGGCGACTGAGAGCTTTAATCCACGGTTGCAGTACTTACACATGGCCCAGCTCATGGGCAATGGTGAAGGAGGCGCTGAGTCCATTTTCCTCGCTGATGGAGCAACTCCGATACGGGTCACACATGGTCCCCAGCTCGGCGAGCCCTGTGAGAAGACACACACGCACACAGTTGGTTAAAAAAGAAACCCTGTCGGCTAAGACTGCTAAAAGTTATTAAACCATCAAGATTTCTATTCCGTATTAGAGATTAGTGCCGCCGCCGCCGCCTCCACTCTCCCTCCTCCTCCTATAATATTATTAGCTGACAACGTGCCATTAAACTCATTACTGTTGGGATTATGAGCTGCAGTGCTTAACAGGGTGGAAAGAAAGTTAATTCACAAGAACTGGAGGTGGAGACTTTCATGAACGATGAAAAGAAAGGGAGTGAAAAAAAAGCCTTACTATACCTAAAGTGTCACATTTGTCTTTCGCCCGGCAGATGTCTTCCCTGCAAAACAAAGTGACAACACCGTCAATACAACGATCCGCAGGTGTGTTGTGTCTCCCATGATGTACATTTTCCAAAAATAGCAGATCTACAATTCTACAAGCTCAAAACGCCTCAACTATTTTTGGTGAAGAGATCTGGTGTAGAGAAAAAAACGTACAGTTGTTGTAACTCAAGTCTGTTTCACTAAAAGACTACTAGAGGGTGTAACTTCCCTCAATAGCAGCAGTTATCAGCTACTGGAGTAAAGACTACTAGAGGGTGTAACTTCCCTCAATAGCAGCAGTTATCAGCTACTGGAGTAAAGACTACTAGAGGGTGTAACTTCCCTCAATACCAGCAGTTATCAGCTACTGGAGTAAAGACTACTAGAGGGTGTAACTTCCCTCAATACCAGCAGTTATCAGCTACTGGAGTAAAGACTACTAGAGGGTGTAACTTCCCTCAATACCAGCAGTTATCAGCTACTGGAGTAGTGTGGTGGTGTTCACCTGCAGGAACACAGCGTTCTGGCTGTGTTTTGGTATTTTATAGTTTGTTTGGGTTGCCCAAAAATATCCCCGTTTACTACGGCTTTCACTTCTAGTGATGTTGACTAGTTGCCTAGTTTACTAGTCGACTAGTTGTTTAACTACCTATTATGTAAAAAAAATATTTTATGATATTTGTACATTTAAAAACTGTTTACATTGGTGACTATAATCCAGCATTCTAGCTGATCTTGAGGCCTACAAAAACGGGAGAAAGAAAAAAAAGAAAGAAAAAAAAAGAAAAAAAAGAAAAGCATTTTTTCTTATGAACTAGTACCAGCAAGTGGATAGTCGACTAGTTGAATAGTCGACTAGTTGCTTAAAGCCCTACCATCTACCAAAACAAACAGTGAAAACACCAAAAATCACCAAAATACAGCGAGAGGGCTGTGTTTCTGCAGGAAAGAAAGATATATAGGTATATAGGGGAAATGATGGGTACAAAAGTATGTAAACATTTAAGTTATTCTGGTCATGGCCTTTGGGCGGGGGGGGGGGGGGAGGTGTACTGTATCTGAAGATGAGGATTGCAGTGTCATGGTGGGGGCGTACCTGGTGATGAGGAGTGCAGTGTCATGGTGAGTCGGGTGGCTGTCGTCCGGGGGGTTTTGCTTCTGCTGCCAGACGCAGAAGTTGTGGAGGGTGGTGGCGGCGTTGAAGTTCACTGTGGGCCCTTCCTGTGTCCAAGGGGACAGCGGAAAATGTGACCGGAAAGAGCAAGCGGGTCAAACTGTGTGAAAGTGACCTGGCTGTGACTCCTGAGACTCCTTTCAGTGAGTCTCAGGAAATCAAAGAAGTAGTCTGAGCGGTGCATTCCCAACACAAGGTAAAACATCTTTCTAGTTGCTTGAATTGCTTCACTTTGGTAGCGCTGGTCAGCCATTGGTAAATGTGAGGTGAACGTCACTTCACTTGGGATTATCCAACTGGAGAGAAAATACAGAGGCAACGGAACACTTCATTCGTGTTGCCCTGTTGATGCCGCTTGACACAATGTACGCACTGTACGCAATCGTGCCGTTGGAACGATAGACTGTAAAAAAATATCTTGCTTTGGGAAGACACCTTCACACTAAGGTAATTTAGTGTTATACTATAACAAAGCTAAGCACAGCGAGCCACCTCAACCGTAACTCATTTGCAGGTCGCTAACTAACCGGCTACTGTATACCTTTTTTTCTTTTCTTTTTTACAAAGAGAACCTCAAGACTGACAAGGCAGCCAGTGTCCTAGGCCTCACAGAGAAAAGGCCAGGCCAGGGACACCTGCACTGACGTCAGTGTTGTGTGTGCGCGTGCGTGTACTGTATGCGTGCATGAGTGTGAAGTTGTGGGACTCACCTGTTCATTGTGGATGACGATTAGCTTGACAATAACAACGTTGATGAGATTGCCGACGCTGGGGTCCCTGTACACCGCTGCAACCTGTAACAACACAAACACACAGACAAGAAATGCACACCTCCACTAATCTAAACAAAAGCACAGGGGGTGAGGGATGGAGGGAGGGAGGGAGAGAGAGAGAGAGAGAAAGAGAGGGGGGGCTAGGATAATTGGTAACTCAGTACTTGGGATGAAAGCGCAGGCCTCGCCTGTGCACCACAGGGCATAATCGAAATAGCAACAGCTCATTGGAGAAAGAGAGAGAAAAATTATATCTTCATTCCTTCTGGGTAAGTTTAATCAACGGGGATTAAGCACAATTACGCTTCCCCTATATGCACCTTCGGAAAGAGAGGGAAAATAATAATACGGAAATAAAAGCCTGACCCCGCAACTAATGTGACATTTCTGCAAAAGCTGGAACTGGGCGCCCCACTGTGAGGACAAGAGCCTCCCCTTTGTATATTTTCTTCCCCTCCCTCTCTCGTTTCTCTCGCTCACCCCTGTTGCGGTCGGTCAGTGGGCTCCTGGGGCCATGCATGCGCAGCCCTCTGACAGGAACTCATTAGCCCACTATAAACATTTAGCTTGTCTTTAGCCTGGAGGGGAGACGAGGCGCAACGATCGCTCGCTTACTCGCTCTGGTAAAGCCAGGCCTGGGAGGACACTGGAGGGATGCAGCGCAACGGACCGGGGAAGCGGGGGATTTTCTGTGGGCTTTTTGGAGCAAAGCACTACTCTTGAGTGTACTACGCACTTCAAAAGAGTGAGAAACACCGGCAGGGCGCTCCACTGATCTCATCCCCCCAGATTTGACACAAACATGCCGATGAATTAATTCTACTGTTATGCCACCAAAATGTGTAACGCCCTACAGCAGCCATCAAAAAGAGAGCGCCGAAGTCCTGATGTCACTCACTCACCCACTGGTTCACGGAAGTTTTTCTCTATGGAGAATAACATGGGGTCATCTTAAAATCCGGTGGAAGACTCTCAACCGCCTGAGAACAGGAACACGGCGATCAAAAGCTGCTATGGCCAGATGGGGCTACAAAACCAGCCCAACCATCTGTGAATGTGGAGAAGAGGACCATACGATGCAGCACTGCCTTGTCTGCCCTCTACTACCCAAACCGTGCAGCTTAAAAGATCTCACAGAGTTCAACAATAATGCAAAAGACTGTAAAGAAGTGGGAAACTGTCATCTAACCACATGCTTCAAAGACACGAAAAGAAGAATAATCTTAAAATAGTCTCATATAAGAATTATGGTCCAAGAATTAACAAACTGTCTTGGCAATATTGTTGGGGAGGTGTATCTGTATCGTTTACGACAGTCAGTCAGTCAGTCATATATGATACAGTCGGTTTCTAGCGAAGGTTTAACTCATTCAGGAGCAGTAACATTAGCGTTTTCTCTCAGTTGATTCCTCATATCCACATGATAGGCCCTATGGGGATTATAATTCAAATAAAAAGTGAACCAGTGGATTTAGCGTCCTCTACCGATATTGACGTCCGACTTCGGTGTCTCAACCTATGTACCGCGGCACTTTACTGTGCCTTTGAAATCTCCAGGTGTGCCTCGAGATTTTGACCAAAAGTAACACTAGCCCTCCCCCGAAAGCGATAGATAGGCGTCCTATTGTTGCGTCGTTGTTGTTGTCACACGTCTAAATAGACATGCGAAAACAACATGACGACGGAACAATAGACTCTTCACTCTTAACGACCATCGGCCATAGAAATGTTAATCGCCTGGCAACTTTACTGTATAAATGGGGCACAGCACAGACATTTCGCTCCCCTCCAGAAAGACACCACCAGAACCCGACAGCAGCACACACAGCGCCGCCGAGTCACCTCCACCTGACGACGGCACAGCAACAACAGCAACAACGGCGGCTACAACGCAACGCCTACAAAGAAAGCCCCTGCCAGACTGTTCCGGCGTACCGCGATGATTACATGAAGTTTGGATTCACGTTTACTGGGGATAAAACGTACCCGATTCCGCTGTGTATAGTTTGTGGATTCAAGCTTGCAAACAGCGCATGGTTCCGAGTAAACTGAAGCGCCACCTTCATACCAATCATGATGAACTCGCTACGAAGGACAAACACTTTTTCGTGAGCTTGAAAGAAAAAAAGGAGAAAGACACAACGAAGCAGGCAAGTCTCTTGATACTTGAAAGAATATCCAGCCATCACAGCCAGCGCAATGGCAGTGCTGCTCCCCTTTTCCACAACCTACCTGTGAGCTTAGCTTTTCAAGCCTGACTTGAAAATGAAGAGCTCCGTGTCTGTTTGTCCATCATCCAGCCAGGATAAAAACTCTTTGTTCAGGAAAACAAGCTCAAGGTTCACACTAAGACAGAACTTGTCAAAAATATTTACTTTTCTTTTTATCAATTGTTTTTTACGATTTTCTTTGTACAAAAGTGCTCAAGTTTAAGACCATTGTATTGTGGCAAAAGATTTTTGTTCTTGTTTTTACAACTCCTTTTTATTTATTTAGAAGTATTACTTTGCATTGACAAATTGAACATGTGTGTGCTACATTTTGTATGAGTTTTCAAAAATAAATTGGTGAAACTGAGGCACTGTCTCTGTCCTTTTCTTTCTCTTTAAAGTAATTTGACGAGTGCTGTCATGTGTGTTTTTAAAAGTATATTGGGTTCATATATATATATATATATATATATATATATATATATATCATATATTATATATACAGTATATACACACACCATATATCTAGGTGTGCCCCGAGATTTTTAGGCTATGAAAAGTGTGCCCCGGGACAAAAAAGGTTGAGAGACACTGCTCTAGTGTAGTTACCTCCTACACTCCTTCAAAACTGCACCTGTCTGCAATTTGCAACTGAACCTAGACAAGTCTTCTAGCTTGCCAAAATAAATTACCCCCCTGTAAATATACTTTTATTTCTCCTAGTATTGATGAGAGCCTTATGTGCCATAAGGCACAAAGTGGATAGGTAACAGGTAACAGAATTGATGATTTATTGTAGTATTGTATTCACTGTTTCCACACCTGAGCGGAAAACGGCCGACAGCCGCGGACAGAAGAAGCTGTTTCGACAGCTGGTTGATGGAAAAGAAGCTCCACCTCCGCGGCTGACTGCCGCGACGGACAGATTCCCGGAAACGCTCTAAGGTGGAGCTTAATTTCCATCCCCAAGCTGGAAACCTGGAAAAGAAGCTACGGACAGCCGAGAACGTCCGCGGCTCATTAGTAAGTGTGGCAGCACCTATTGCATGTCTCATTGCTTATGTCTTGATGAATTGAATACGATAGCAACACAATGGATATCACAAAAAGCCCTCTGGGATTTTTGTGTTATCCTTTTTTGCATTATTAGCTGTCCCTTAATAAAGCATTCTATCAAAATGGGGAAGCTCACCCGGCCCCCGGGCACGGAATCCTCTCATGTACACATTACAATGTACCCGTAAGGGTCCATTTGGTTGTACACGCTCTGAGTTGCAAATGGATAAATTAACACTGAACACTAAGCTCTGAAAGCCTGCAGAGCTTACACACACACACACACACACACACACACACACACACACAAGTACCTTGCACCTTTTTCTTTGTTAGTCAGCTCTCTCTCTCTCTCTCTCTCTCTCTGGCGTAAAAACAAAGTGACATCATCATATTTGGAGAAGTGACAGACCCCGCTATTAACCCGACCGAGAGACCACCAGACGTACTGGCACGGCGGTTCATGCTGTCACCATGGCAACCAGGGATCAGGCTTGGCTGATTTCCCTGTTCTGCTTCAAGCGTCTCCGCCTGGCCGAGTGGTCTGCACCGAGCCCAAAGCTGACTGACTCAACAGTGTGTCTGTCTGTCTGTCTGTCTGTGCGTGTCTGTCTGTCTGTCTGTCTGTCTGTGCGTGTCTGTCTGTCTGTCTGTCTGTCTGTCTGTCTGTCTGTCTGTCTGTCTGTCTGTCTGTCTGTCTGTCTGTCTGTGGTGCGTGTGTGCATGCGTGTCAGCATGGGGAAACAAGTGGCACAATCACTGTAGCTTATCAACCTTCCTTAAGGATAACAGTGCAATGACAATCATTACTCCTCTATAGGTTAATGAGTGCTGTGAGTATTCAGTCTGCAGACAGACCTGCTGTTTCTTTTGTGCTATTTTTGCATTAGTATTAGTATAGTACTTTCCTCTAGGCCAGTGGTTTGTTTTCACACTTTTTTGTGCCCAAGGCCGAGCACAAAAGATGGGTGGGCCATGTGCATTTTCAGAGCCTGTTATGATCAATCAATTGATTGTGTCAATGGAACTAACATAGTATAAGTTCCTACCTACATTAGCAGTATCACAATGAAAAAATACAATGACTTCTGATTAGCCACAAGTTTTGAATCATTGCTACACAGTATAATAAGTGTAGTTTTCACAAACTCCCACAGCACACCTGGACTTTGTACTTTGGGAACCACTGCTCCAGGGAGGCCCCTACAGAGCCCATGCTGACGGTAGGAAGCACAGCCTCCTCAGAAAGTGGGCTTGATTACAAGTCAACTCTCGAGGATCACATGCAGGCTTCGTAAAGGTCAGAGGTCAGAGTTCAAGTATTCACATATGAAATCACATTCAGATGCGTGTGTCTGTGATTCTTCCACTGGACCGTCAAGCAAACGTCACGCTTTACAACTGCACAGACTCACAGGTAAGGCTGTTTTATTAATCAAACTGCGCTTCGACTGCTCGCTATGGGAGAGCGCCCTCTGGCGTGATCATACAGAAGTATGGCATTGGGTGCCTGGTCCCACCCTTAAGGCGTGCGGCATAAAAGGCAGGGAGATCCCGTGACTCGCCATTCCAAGTTTTCTTCTCGTGTGTATCACACGCAGATCATTATCAACAAAGTCTTTCAACGTAAGAATGAAATGATTTTAAAGGGAACAATATTTTACTTACTACTGACATGATTGTTAGGATGTAGTGCTCGAGGTTGCGTCCGTGGTGGCGCGTCATCTTGGCGTCGGCCGTCACCATCAGCTCGACGTAGCGTGGGTAGGACAGGAAGCGCTTGCGGCGGCTCGGGGATCTGGGGCGAGTAGCGTCACTGGAGTTGGTTCCATGGTGGCTGTGAACGTCTATGGCTGCTTCCACGTGGTCCATCTCCTCTGCCATAGCTCTGCCGCTCCCCAAGGTCACTGGCCTGGTGTTAGGCTCATCTGCTTTGGGAAACAAAAGAGATACATAAGGGGTCTTCGACGTGCTTCAGGCCAAGGACCCCTTAGCTGGGAGAGAGATGAAGCAGGGAAGGACAGGTGCTTGTACTGTATATAAGGAAGCTAATGTGCTTGTGTTCTTTGTTGCAGTGAGAGGCTGGGTCCAGACAGAGCCACACACAAGTCCTCAGCCTGTTACTGGTTGTATGTTTAATGTCACACGGTGACTGTTTATTTAATGTTGTTGCATTTATGTTAATGGCGTCCCATTGTTATTCTGTTTCGGCTCCAGTTGTTGGCTCTAGAACATTTATTTGATGCCATTTGCTCTGACCGAGGAGGATTACACTGTTCTACTGAAGAAAGCTGCTGTTTCTTTCTCCTTCCTTTCCCTGGGTGGTGACTACTAGGTCACAGGTGGAAAGTAACTAAGTACATTTACTTAAGTATTGTACCAAGAACAATTTTGAGCTACATACTTTACTTGAGTATTTCCAATTTCCAGTACTTTTACTTCTACTCCACTACATTTATTTGAAAACTTTAGTTACAAGTTACTTTGTAGATTTTGATTATTATTACAAAACATACAGTAACCACTAGGCCTATACTGTACATTTCGGCCATTTGAAAATAGCCGATCTACAAGCTGACAATGTGCCACGATGCGACGCATGTATACGCATGTAGACTTTTAAAGGTATATTCAGTGATTTCACTCAAAAAACCTTAGGTTTCGTTTTTGGCTGGGACCTAAGCCTTTCATCCAATCAGGATAGAGAGCCAAAAACGAAACCTAAGGTTTTTTGACCCCCAGGGGTTAACTGGGGACAGGGAGGAACTCCTTATATGGTCAGCACACTCTATAGTAGAGAGGATTATCACATCAAAACAAAAAAATAAGTGATATTTGAATTAAGTGAAATCACTGAATATACCTTTAACTTTTTAAGTAACATTTGAGTACTTTTTCACCACTGGTTTCCTTGAACACTGGCGCGAGAAGAGCATAACAATCTTTAGAAAATTAGGACATTTTGTGTGTGTGTGTGTGTGTGTGTGTGTGTGTGTGTGTGTGTGTGTGTGTGTGTGTGTGTGTGTGTGTGAATGGGTAAGGCAGTGGCCCTCAATTGTTCATTAATTAATTGATTATTAATTAAGTCAACTAACCAATCACTAGAGATGCTAGTCTGATACTTTACACAGTAGGCTGACAGATCTACACAAGCTGTCATTGTAAGAGATGCAATACAATGTGAGCTTGTAGATCTGCTATTTTTCAGCTAAGAGTTTTGTACAGAAAGAAAGAGGGAGGCCTAGTATAGAGCCCCGGAGGATGGTATAGGGTTACGTGGTTATAAAAGGAACCTCTCAGTTAATACAATGAATAATTATGATTATAATTAACTTCAAATGAACCATAATAATAATAATACTCATTAAAGCTGCAAGGGGCTGGGCTAAGTTTCACCAATGAAGGACAAGGACTCTGAACCAACTCCAATGACACCACCCACAAGTCTGTATGACAAACCGTTGAAAACAGTTGATTGCGATTTCAATAGGGCTTCGCACTACTGTGCAGTGCTCGGGCCCTAATAACTTTATTTATATAGCACATTTCAAAGCATGGTTTGCAAAAAAGGAAAAGCTGGTAAGGTAAGGAAAAGCAAGTAAAAAGTATCACAATGAAACACACACACACGCACACACACTCACCTACACAGTAAAAGGCAGTTCTCTCGGCTTAGCTGCATTCCAGTGACATAACACACAGAGTGCTGGACTTTGGCGAAAAAGCCAACATAAATTGTCGTGTCATTCCAACGCTTAGAAAAACAGTTGTACCGAGTGACACGGGGTCACTGGCAAAGCTTTGAGGCTAAGGGTTTGCAGGCCAGGCAAGCCGCCGCATTCCCTACTGGCTGAACACGGCCTACAACACCAGTAGTTCTCAAACCTTTCCGTGTCAAGGACCACCTAAATGGTAGGTGTTTGGCCGTGGACTCCCCCATCTGAAAAAAGTTTTGTGCCAGAAGAGAAGATTATGTTAAAAAAAATCTAAGCACACAGCGCTAACTATACACGCAACTGCTGTGGGCCTCCTGGGACCCTACCAAGGACTCCTGGGGGTCACCGGACCCCACTCTGAGAACCACTGGCCTACACAAACTGAGAAAATCCCACGATGACGTTTTACTAACTATGCCCCCTGGTCACTGACCCCCACCCCATGTGTGCGTAATCCAAGTGGGAACATAACAAAAAAAAACTTCTACTGCGACCACCGACAGTATATTACACAAAGTTAGAGGGAATGTATGCCATTTGCACCCGAAATGCAACAAATCAAAAGTTCAATATGCCTCAAGGCCGATACTTTTCTATTTCCAGGTCGTGGGTGAATGCCTTTAACAACATTCTGAAGAAGATGAAGGAAGAAGAGAGTAATGTGCAACGCCTGGGCCGCTGGCGCGGCTTCCAGACCTTTTTCTCTCTCTTTCAGGTGGACCTCAGCTGAGCTGCACGTGTCGAGTAAACCTGGCTGAGCAATGAGAGGGAGATTCCTTTTACCTTGACAGGGTTACAGGGAAGAAAATAAGACTGCAAGGAAGAGAGAAGACAGAGCGACTCATTCTATAGGAACAGAGAAAGACAAGAAAAGCGCCCCGAGGACAACCTGTAAAGGTGAAGGGAGCGGAGGACTTAATTACATGTGTTTATGTTGTCTGTGCGCACCGATGTTTCCTGAGATTGCAGGCTGAAAGAGACCTTTTGGAAAGAGGAGCCTTGGGTAGGAATGGGGGGGTGGGGAGACATGGGAGAGGAAAGGGGTTTAGCGGAGACCTTCTATACTTTCCACACAGGCGAGCTCCAAGCCGCCCTCAAGAAAAAGGTCATATTGTTTAGTAGACACAGCTGCAGGGAAGTCTATTCCTGCCTGAGCAGCCCGAGTCGAACCTCACGGAGGATGTTCTCTGTTAAGAAATAACCTCATCAGCAACATCACAAACGTGTCCTCGGAAAATAAAAGAACTTCAACCAAAGACTAACATTGCATTAGCAGCATGGGCCAGATTTGCCGGTGTAACTTTACATGAGCACTGTAGACATGAGCACTGTAGACATGAGCACTGTAGACATGAGCACTGTAGACATGAGCACTGTAGACATGAGCACTGTAGACATCAGTACATAAGCATGCAGAGCGGTATGCTGTCCAGATCTGTGCTGATTTACAACCAGGACTTGTAATATTTGCTGCTGTCTTACAGCTGCACGGGGAAAGACAGATTTCACCAGCTACCAAACCCTGCATCCAATAAGGGGAGATGAGAGAAGAGGGGGAAAAAGCCACGGTACAATAGAATGCAATTAAAGAATAAACTAATTCTGAAAGAATATATTCAAGTAAATTCCATGGGTATTCAGGCATTAAATCACTATGTACACCAAGTCTCTTGGTGGATGTCAAGTCTTTCAACGGTTGGTTATGCCACACTGCAATTACAGACTGGAGCTTTAAGACCTTCAGATGCCCCGGCACAACCTTTAGGCTACAACATCTTGGAAGTGCTCCCATTTTCGGAGCAGGAAAAGCTGACAGATGGAACATGCATTAGTTCAGAGGTATAAAAGGTGATGGCACAGAGACAACAAGTGTGAAAGGGAAAAAAATGAAAATGCTTCCACAGTTTAGGAGACAGGCATACTTGAGTTAAGTCTGTCATCGCACAAAACATCCCCTCCTCGCCTTTGGATAACCCATTCATCCTGAAATGTCCCCATTGTCTCCGGAACTCTCAATCTTTCCAGAGTCAGACAGAGAGAGATTGTGTGTGACTGTTAGCCTGTGTTAGGCCAGAGGGGGGGGAATAGGAAGGCGACAAGGAAAACTTGACGAGTGCTGCGAGATTGTTGAAGCGAGGGTGGAACGTGACCCGCTGCCACCATGGCACATGAGCGCTGCTGCTCCTGCCGCCTTGAGGCCCTGCCCCCGTGCCAGCTATACCCGTGTTAGCGCCAAGCCCGGACCGTGCCCATGCACACAGCCCAGGCAGCACGAAGGGGCTTGTATTTTCAGAGAAAGAAAGAAAAAAAATCTCTCTTTGGGGCCAAAGAACCACTCTAAACCCCTGAAACAGACTCATCACTGCAGACAGTCCGACATCAAAGGGATTATCAAAGCACAGAAAGGGCTCTGATTCATCGACTTAAGACCCACACAAAGAAGGTAGAAGTTGAAAAAGAGGAGGAGGATGAGGTGGAAATATGGCCACTGTAATAATAGCCTTTAAATCAGCTCAGATTAGCCAAACACAACCTTTACCCAAATCGCCTTAGGTTCAAATCCCCGCCTTTCAGTGAGGAGTACCCTGCTACTTACACCATGAAAAGACAATGCTAACCGCTTATCAGGATCCCTAGCAAGAACCTCCAGAGGCTCCAATACATTCACAACAGCGCAGCTAGGATCCTGATGAGTACCTTAAAGGCCCTAAACCCGCCACCCAAAGCCTGCGCTCTTCTAACACCCAGCTTCTCCCCGTCCCTCACACCAATCTACGCACCATGGGCGAGTGGGCCTTCTGCTACACAGCCCCATGTCTCTGGAACTCCCTTCCTTTGCACTTGAGAGTGCCACAGTCTACTGATGCTTTAAAAAATCCAAAGCATTCCTATGATATTTTTTGTCCTCTTACTTGGTTTTAACCTGACCCTTTTAGTTTAGCCAGGCTGGGTACCATGAAATTGATTGTTGATGTTATTTTAACTTTTTATTTCTTGCCATGCTTTTAACTCTGTAAGCACTCTGATATTTGAAAGAATGTAAAGTGCTATATAAATAAAATGAATTATTATTATTATCATTATGACCAACTGTGCACACATGGACATAACATCAGTGGGCACTGTCACATAAGATGTCTATATACAGTATTTACATTCTGGAGAAATAGAGCGTCACAGTCCCGCCCCCTCGAGAGACCCGGAAAATAGATTCCTGTTCATTTTCCTCATAGACTTTTCAGAAAGTATTTATTTAAAGACGTTTACGCCCCGGACAAAGCCAACTCTTGTCGTGGCAGGTTACAACACTTTTTTTGTTGTTTTTCTTCTTTGTAATTATTTGTTTGGTTCAAAATATTGTGTTTGTTGTCATGATTTGTCACGACAAGAGTTGGCTTTGTACGACGCTTATAAGATCTTTAAATAAATATGTTTTGAAATGTCTATGGGAAAAATGCATTGGGAACTATTTCCTGGGCCTGGCGTCATCATGAAAGGGGGCGGGACTGCGACGCTCTATAGTACACAACCATGCCAACACCAAATGCCGTGTGCCGTGATTTTTGTTTCTCCAGTTTTTAACGTGTTTATGATGTGACAGTACTTCATTAGACCCCTTGGTGTGGTTGTTATGGGCAATGATGTATTCCCTTTGTATTTAGGGTTTCACATAAAAACGTCATTTTAAAGGGATTGTGACATTAAAAAAAAAGGTTTTGGAATTGTTCTTGTTTTTTTTAGGTTTTCTAATCTCAATTGCACCCAAAAAACATGAACTTTTAACATTCAGTAGATTTTCTGTGATCTGGGGTTTTCTGGCTCAAACAGGTGCTCTGATTTGCCGGCAGTAAGTGACATCACTTACTGCAAATCCCATATATGTCAATGGGATTTGCCAGCAGATGTCACTGTTTCACTGTGTTGCCTGTTTTCATTGTAGCTCAAAAGGCCCAAAAAACCCCAAAGAAAACTTCAGACCACAGAAAATCCACTGAATGTTCAAAGTTCAGGTTTTTTGGGTGTAATTGAGGTCATAAAACCTAAAAGATAAAAGAAAAAGAAAAAGAAATTAAAATGAATGTCATAAAACCTTTAACAAATTCCTCCTCCTTATATAATAATAATACCTGATAGTCATGTTTTAGGGTGGAAATAAATCTAACTTGCAAAATGTTAATGCGCAGGGGTCAATAAAACGCTGGTCCATGTTAGCTAAGAGCAGTGAAGCATAACAGAGGACAGTAAAATGAGCTATGCATCGCACATGTACGTATAGGTTAGTAACCTCTATAAATGTGGCATTTAATTTGCTTGCCACCACTTTGTACGCAGCTGAATAACGCCCAAACCAAACTAGTTTTTCTGGTCCAGTGCTAACATGCTGAGGCTTACATTATGATTTAATAAAACAAACTAATAAATTATGTTTATATCCCCTGCTCAATGTGAGATGTTATTGCTCACCGACAACAAGCAACCAGCAAACACAAGATCTTTGAACAGCCCCCAAGATTTAGTTGGCCCTGTATGTATTTCTGTTTATACAATCAATCATTGGTTGAAGACATCATGCATTTGTATTTCCTAGAGTCCACACATGTAAAACCAGACCAAATTATTTATCAGCTTTTTTCCATATAGATTAAAGAGTTTAATTACCCCTTAAACCCTACAGTATACAGTACTTAATAGACCAGGGTCCCTCAATGTCCTATATCAGGTACACCCCCCCCATCAACACCATGGGCTCCATTTTCGTCACCGCTAAACCCCTTATCCCAAAACTTCTTTGCCTTTTTTTTTTACTATTTTGAAAAACATTTTTGAATAGTTCAGCTAGCCTACATTGACACGTTGTGAGCTTGTAGACTGGCCATTTTAACTATTCAAAAATGTTTTGTAAAATAGAAAAAAAGGCAAAGAAGTTTAGGGATAAGGGGTTTAGCTGTGACGAAAATGGAGCCCCAAATCTCTTTCACGAAAATAGTCGATCTACAAGCGTAGATCTGCTATTTTTGTGCGGGGAGGGGCGCACTAGGGTCCATGTGGTTAATCCTTGACTTCCAGTGCTCTCATTCTGGCCTTCCCTTCTCTGTCAAATGTATCAGTGCCAAACGCAGCCCCAAAACAAAGGAGAACGTGCATCGCATTGTAAAGCTAATTAACATTCTTTTACAATATCCCGCTGAGAGTTAAAATGTCCGCTCCTTAGGGTGCCAATTAAATAAGACAGTGTACCTTACATTGAGCATAGGTAATGCTTGGGTCCTTTGCGAGGTCAGAGAGTGCTTATGGTACTTTAATGGACCCTACGATACCGTTAAGTGGAAAACATGCGCTGTCCCCCGCAGACACAAGCACAATTAAGCAGAATTCTGTGGCCAGACAAAGAGCAGAACGCGCTGCTAATTGTTGATGCTGAAGAAGGTTTTTTGAAGTGGCATGACATTTGACCCCATGGGAAGATGGTGGGGCTTTGTACACTTGCAGTGGCTGGTTTGTTATTTTGAGTCCAGAGGCTGGCTAAAAACAGCTGGGGTGGAGGGGGTGGAGCCCCAGGTCACTTCAGGGGAATGCAACAATATGTGTGGTATTGATGAGAGAGAGAGAGAGAGAAAAAAGGAATTATACAATTACACAAGCACATTATCTGTATGATTGTAAAGAACAATCAAGAAATAGTAATAAGTATTCCACAACTTGATCCTGTAGTCTCCTGATAAAGCAGCATCACAAACAAATGCACAACTAACCTATCTATATGCACTAACCTATCTGCGTTATATGCACAAACATATCTGAAAATGCACGCGCATATCTACCTCAAATTTATGATCCAAAATGAGACACACCATTCAAAGCAAAATGCCCTAGTTATGAAATAATTGCACAAAAACTGCTGTACATTTTACAGTGTAGACAGAGGGTAAGCCAAGTCCTTGTCTGGTGAAAACTACAAAATAGTCTGCATTTCTAGAAACGCAGACATTGTAAGGCAGTGAAAGGTGTCTTACCCGTTATCTCACGCACACACACACGCACGCGCACACACACACACACACACACACACACACACACACACACACACACACACACACACACACACACACACACACACACACACACACACACACACACACACACACACACACACACACACACACACACACACACACACACACACACACACACACACACACACACACACACACACACACACACCTCATTTTTGAATGGCAGCAATATATTTTAACTTTATTCACGTTCGAGTGAGGGACTCACTTGCCATGATATACTGGTCTACATGCTGTTAAGGCATTGCAATGCAAAGTGCTGTAAGCTTACATATCTGTTCTTTTTTTACGAGCGACGATGCAGTTTAACTTTCTCGTTTAACTCACTACGGTGAGGTGCGCTCCACGTTGGTGTTAAATGGGCTGTGGAACAATCCAAATGGGGCATACATGAAGGCGCTTTTGGTGAGATTCATCATTTAATACATCAAGGGCACTATCTTGCGTCAGAGACACTACATCGGTAATTTGGGGATTTAGCAATGCATGAGAGGCGTTCCCGCATAAAAATGACTATCTTGTATCCCAGCCTAAATACCTAAAACACCTCTGGTACCCGTTACATTACGCATAGGTCTGGTTTGGGGTTACAATAATGAAACCAATCACCGTACCACATAACATTGACTTTAAAAGAAGACTGCGCAATCCATTATGCATTGCCCATTATCCCCAGTGCAATGTTGCCTTACACTATGGCCCATCGCCCATGGAAGAGCCACGCGTGTCGCAGCCTTGGAAACAAATTATATTTGATACAGAGGGCTCTTTTGTGTGTCCAGTAGGAAATGTGCAGACATCGACAAAGAAAGCCTGCAGCTATGAATCACACATTGCCAGATGATGGATGGCCAAATACTCTGGGTGATGACACTGATGATGCAGGAGCCAGCTCTTAGCAACCCTGCTGTCCCCATGTCTGTCGCTATCTCACACCTCTGTCACACATGCCTCTGTGACAGTCCCTGTCACTTAATTCGCCCAAACTATACCAGTCAGCCCCCCTGACTCAGTTCTGTCTGTCTGTCTAGACTGCCCAGACAGTATAACAGAAAATAGCCCCGGCTGGTATTTGTTACGGGAACACAAAACACACTGGGTTCAGCGTGGCTGAAGTTTCAGGTCAGGAGGACAAATAAATGCTATTACCGTTGTGTGTAAAGCTGCCCAGGCCCTGCCTCACCCTGCCCTGTCCTGCCCGGTCCTGTCCAAGGATGTCTGTTATGCTCCAGTCAGATGACAAAATGGAACAGTTGTATATTTAGCTGCTTGTATAATTTGGTGGGCACGCAGTGTTATGAAGCCCGGTGTAATAATGAGGACACCATGGCTGAAAAAAGACCTTCATGAGTATTTTAAATGGATTCGCCAGCTGACAGCCCAAAACGATACTCAAAACACTGATGTCGGCGGAAACCATGCAAGGCACTAACCAGCACATCAGGAGCAATTAGGGGTTCAGAGTCTTGCTCAAGGACACTTCGACACTAACTCTCATGGGGGAGCCCCGGTTCGAACTGGCAACCTTGCGGTTACCATCCAGCCACCGCCGCCCAGTGTGTTCCTTAAAGGGACACTTCACCCCTTTTGCAACCTCATTTTAATGATGATGAGGATGTTGTTTGGGGGACAATAAACACTTTCCTGGGGTTTTTATGTGGGTAATGTGTTTTTAGATATTTTACAGGGAGGGCTGTCTTACTGAGTCAACATGTAGTCCCAGTGTCCATGACATCATAGACACTTGGAAATACTAAAATATCTAAAAACACTGACATTACCCACATAAAACCCCCAGGAAAGTGTTTCTTGTCTCCCAAACATCATTAAAATAAGATCTGGTTGCAAAAGGGGTGACGACTGACTCCATGTGTATTGGACATGTGGTTGTCGACTCTACTCTACACCCTCAGGCCAGAAAGTGTGGGGCTGGCAGCAACTGAGACCATGCAGGCAGTTGTAGGTCATTGTTCGAGGGGGAATTAGTATGAAACAACAAAACATTTATTTAGGGGAAAAAAGATGTTTGTTTTTTTCAGAGCCAAGTGGTGGATGAGAAGAAGGCTACTTCAGAGATGCAGGTGTAGAGGATTTAATAAAAGAAAGGCTGGCAGTGGGAGGCTTGGGAAGAGAACAGGCTGGGGCCGCTGCCAGGCCTGTGAGTGAGGCCGTCAGGCAGGCAGGCAGGCAGGCAGCACATGCAGCACAGGCCCAGTTTGTACTGCTGTGCTGCCTCACACACACATGAAACAAGAAGCTCCACTCTATCTGTCTCCTGCTCTGCTCGCTCAGCGATTTCCCACCAAACAATCAGGGGGACATTTCATCCGACCGCAGGGCCAGGAGATGACACGCATTCTCAGACACACCGATAAGCCCGGAGCTGTGCAGTGTGCACGTGCATGTGTTGCAAGTGTGCGTGTGTGTGTGCCACACCCACACACACACACACACACACACACACACACACACACACACACACACACACACACACACACACACACACACACACACACACACACACACACACACACAGAGATGAAGTATCATTCAGTGCATGCACACAACATACACAAAGCTAACTTTTTTTGCTTAGCAACAAAAGATGCTTCCTGGAACAGGGGGTGTTGGGGGAGGGTGTTGTTTGGTCCGTCCAGGGGGGGCAGAGGGGGGGGGCTAAGCCTTGTGGAGCCAACTGACATCCCGATGCCCCAACACCACCGCGAGCCAGACCCCAAAGGTGAGAGAGGTTGTCTGAACGATCAGCACCCATCCATCACACCCCTACCCAGCTATACCTCTCCTCCTGACCCCGCTGAAGAGCCGGCGTTAAGAGGCAGACAAAAGGCTTAAAGCACACATGGTGTCCCAACCCTGATCTCGCAAACAAACCAGCATAGCGAGCCCAGAAAGCAAGCACCTCTCTAGGGGGGGAAAACGCTCAAGGTCATCCCCCCCACCCAGCAGCACCACCACCACCCCCCCCCCCACCACCCAGTCCAATGAGTGACTCCAAACAAAGAGGGAAGTGAGGTCACAGTCAACAAGTGCCTCCATTCACATACATGAAAGCGCAAAGGGGGGAGTGGGCAGTGATTCAAGTCGGCTAGTTCAAAACCCCGGGCGGAGGAGGGGCATTTTTCCATGTAAATGAACCCATTGACCAAAGACCTGATGCTAGCATTTGGACTGCCATGTATACATACACGCACACACACACATACACACACAGTGGCAACTCCTATATAGTGATTATGTTCGGATGCAATGCCGCTTCCACGGACCACCACATCAAAGCTGTTGTCAGTCACGCAGCCCGCCCCATGCAGCCAGCCCCATGCAGCCCGCCCCATGCAGCCAGCCTGTGTGATTTCTGGTGCAGGCGAAGACAGCCGGTGGATCGCATTGGTCCACCGATCTGAGCCCCCGCCCCCCCTCCTCCCCTCCCCGGTAGAAAACAGCGGAGAACACTTAACATCACCAAATTTGGAGCAACGCCCCTCTGCACTTATTGGTTAGCAAAATACAAGTTTCCAATGGGTTTCCCCATGCTTTTATTTTTGAACCGAACGAAAAATAAAAGCCTGCATGGGTACTAAGGCTATATGAGTCACATCACTGTCCCAGGCCAGCAAGACCTGTTCTAGTTAGCCACAAGGCCAAGATGGGGATGGAAGCATTAGCACTCTAGGGCACTAACATTGTGAGATCATTCTTCTTTAACCACTTTCAACCAGGAAAAAAATTGCCTATGTACAAACTCACAACCGTGAGCTATTTGGCATACAACTAAGTTGGAAAGGGCTTACCTGGATAATGTGTGTCTGCGTTTTCACAAGTCAATCAATGTGGCAATGTTTTCCACATTAATCTGGCAGTTACACAAAACTTGGCATTCCAGAACCTTGGGACTCGCAACCAACTTAATGCATGTGAGATACTCTCTCATTCCTTCCTTTATTGGCCTCTGCGGCTTGTCTTTGC